>NW_028276615.1:0-83854 GCF_052056855.1 Sturnus vulgaris
CTGAGAAGGACCGTGGAGCTAGCGGCGAATTCGGAGAGCTCTTCGCTGCACTACGCCGCTCGCAAGCGGCTTCGTTCTACGCCTTCTGCCGTCCGGCGAGAGCTGAACTCCGGCGGTCAGTTGCAGCTCTGCCCAACAGCGTGTTCTCAGTTCTGCGGGCAAGCACGCCCTCTTGCCTTGGCCCCGAGAGCAAAGTCCCGAGCGAGCACTCGACTCAGTGCAATGCACCCGGAAGGACGCTCTCGCTCGTCTTTCGAGGAGCGATTCCTAACAGCAGAAGCAGCAGAGGCACAAACTGCATGACGAGAAGGGACAACGTAGAACACGTCTCTGTCCTGGCACGTTTTCGTGTGCGATACTTCCCTCCGGGTCTTCGGGCCTTGCGAAGCTCCGTGTACGGCGAGCGCTGCTACTCGCAGCTGAGAAGGACCGTGGAGCTAGCGGCGAATTCGGAGAGCTCTTCGCTGCACTGCGCCGCTCGCAAGCGGCTTCGTTCTACGCCTTCTGCCGTCCGGCGAGAGCTGAACTCCGGCGGTCAGTTGCAGCTCTGCCCAACAGCGTGTTCTCAGTTCTGCGGGCAAGCACGCCCTCTTGCCTTGGCCCCGAGAGCAAAGTCCCGAGCGAGCACTCGACTCAGTGCAATGCACCCGGAAGGACGCTCGCGCTCGTCTTTCGAGGAGCGATTCCTAACAGCAGAAGCAGCAGAGGCACAAACTGCATGACGAGAAGGGACAACGTAGAACACGTCTCTGTCCTGGCACGTTTTCGTGTGCGATACTTCCCTCCGGGTCTTCGGGCCTTGCGAAGCTCCGTGTACGGCGAGCGCTGCTACTCGCAGCTGAGAAGGACCGTGGAGCTAGCGGCGAATTCGGAGAGCTCTTCGCTGCACTGCGCCGCTCGCAAGCGGCTTCGTTCTTCGCCTTCTGCCGTCCGGCGAGAGCTGAACTCCGGCGGTCAGTTGCAGCTCTGCCCAACAGCGTGTTCTCAGTTCTGCGGGCAAGCACGCCCTCTTGCCTTGGCCCCGAGAGCAAAGTCCCGAGCGAGCACTCGACTCAGTGCAATGCACCCGGAAGGACGCTCTCGCTCGTCTTTCAAGGAGCGATTCCTAACAGCAGAAGCAGCAGAGGCACAAACTGCATGACGAGAAGGGACAACGTAGAACACGTCTCTGTCCTGGCACATTTTCGTGTGCGATACTTCCCTCCGGCTCTTCGGGCCTTGCGAAGCTCCGTGTACTGCGAGCGCTGCTACTCGCAGCTGAGAAGGACCGTGGAGCTAGCGGCGAATTCGGAGAGCTCTTCGCTGCACTGCGCCGCTCGCAAGCGGCTTCGTTCTTCGCCTTCTGCCGTCCGGCGAGAGCTGAACTCCGGCGGTCAGTTGCAGCTCTGCCCAACAGCGTGTTCTCAGTTCTGCGGGCAAGCACGCCCTCTTGCCTTGGCCCCGAGAGCAAAGTCCCGAGCGAGCACTCGACTCAGTGCAATGCACCCGGAAGGACGCTCTCGCTCGTCTTTCGAGGAGCGATTCCTAACAGCAGAAGCAGCAGAGGCACAAACTGCATGACGAGAAGGGACAACGTAGAACACGTCTCTGTCCTGGCACGTTTTCGTGTGCGATACTTCCCTCCGGCTCTTCGGGCCTTGCGAAGCTCCGTGTACTGCGAGCGCTGCTACTCGCAGCTGAGAAGGACCGTGGAGCTAGCGGCGAATTCGGAGAGCTCTTCGCTGCACTGCGCCGCTCGCAAGCGGCTTCGTTCTTCGCCTTCTGCCGTCCGGCGAGAGCTGAACTCCAGCGGTCAGTTGCAGCTCTGCCCAACAGCGTGTTCTCAGTTCTGCGGGCAAGCACGCCCTCTTGCCTTGGCCCCGAGAGCAAAGTCCCGAGCGAGCACTCGACTCAGTGCAATGCACCCGGAAGGACGCTCTCGCTCGTCTTTCGAGGAGCGATTCCTAACAGCAGAAGCAGCAGAGGCACAAACTGCATGACGAGAAGGGACAACGTAGAACACGTCTCTGTCCTGGCACATTTTCGTGTGCGAAACTTCCCTCCGGGTCTTCGGGCCTTGCGAAGCTCCGTGTACTGCGAGCGCTGCTACTCGCAGCTGAGAAGGACCGTGGAGCTAGCGGCGAATTCGGAGAGCTCTTCGCTGCACTGCGCCGCTCGCAAGCGGCTTCGTTCTACGCCTTCTGCCGTCCGGCGAGAGCTGAACTCCGGCGGTCAGTTGCAGCTCTGCCCAACAGCGTGTTCTCAGTTCTGCGGGCAAGCACGCCCTCTTGCCTTGGCCCCGAGAGCAAAGTCCCGAGCGAGCACTCGACTCAGTGCAATGCACCCGGAAGGACGCTCTCGCTCGTCTTTCGAGGAGCGATTCCTAACAGCAGAAGCAGCAGAGGCACAAACTGCATGACGAGAAGGGACAACGTAGAACACGTCTCTGTCCTGGCACATTTTCGTGTGCGAAACTTCCCTCCGGGTCTTCGGGCCTTGCGAAGCTCCGTGTACTGCGAGCGCTGCTACTCGCAGCTGAGAAGGACCGTGGAGCTAGCGGCGAATTCGGAGAGCTCTTCGCTGCACTGCGCCGCTCGCAAGCGGCTTCGTTCTACGCCTTCTGCCGTCCGGCGAGAGCTGAACTCCGGCGGTCAGTTGCAGCTCTGCCCAACAGCGTGTTCTCAGTTCTGCGGGCAAGCACGCCCTCTTGCCTTGGCCCCGAGAGCAAAGTCCCGAGCGAGCACTCGACTCAGTGCAATGCACCCGGAAGGACGCTCTCGCTCGTCTTTCGAGGAGCGATTCCTAACAGCAGAAGCAGCAGAGGCACAAACTGCATGACGAGAAGGGACAACGTAGAACACGTCTCTGTCCTGGCACATTTTCGTGTGCGAAACTTCCCTCCGGCTCTTCGGGCCTTGCGAAGCTCCGTGTACTGCGAGCGCTGCTACTCGCAGCTGAGAAGGACCGTGGAGCTAGCGGCGAATTCGGAGAGCTCTTCGCTGCACTGCGCCGCTCGCAAGCGGCTTCGTTCTACGCCTTCTGCCGTCCGGCGAGAGCTGAACTCCGGCGGTCAGTTGCAGCTCTGCCCAACAGCGTGTTCTCAGTTCTGCGGGCAAGCACGCCCTCTTGCCTTGGCCCCGAGAGCAAAGTCCCGAGCGAGCACTCGACTCAGTGCAATGCACCCGGAAGGACGCTCTCGCTCGTCTTTCGAGGAGCGATTCCTAACAGCAGAAGCAGCAGAGGCACAAACTGCATGACGAGAAGGGACAACGTAGAACACGTCTCTGTCCTGGCACATTTTCGTGTGCGATACTTCCCTCCGGCTCTTCGGGCCTTGCGAAGCTCCGTGTACTGCGAGCGCTGCTACTCGCAGCTGAGAAGGACCGTGGAGCTAGCGGCGAATTCGGAGAGCTCTTCGCTGCACTGCGCCGCTCGCAAGCGGCTTCGTTCTACGCCTTCTGCCGTCCGGCGAGAGCTGAACTCCGGCGGTCAGTTGCAGCTCTGCCCAACAGCGTGTTCTCAGTTCTGCGGGCAAGCACGCCCTCTTGCCTTGGCCCCGAGAGCAAAGTCCCGAGCGAGCACTCGACTCAGTGCAATGCACCCGGAAGGACGCTCTCGCTCGTCTTTCGAGGAGCGATTCCTAACAGCAGAAGCAGCAGAGGCACAAACTGCATGACGAGAAGGGACAACGTAGAACACGTCTCTGTCCTGGCACATTTTCGTGTGCGATACTTCCCTCCGGCTCTTCGGGCCTTGCGAAGCTCCGTGTACTGCGAGCGCTGCTACTCGCAGCTGAGAAGGACCGTGGAGCTAGCGGCGAATTCGGAGAGCTCTTCGCTGCACTGCGCCGCTCGCAAGCGGCTTCGTTCTACGCCTTCTGCCGTCCGGCGAGAGCTGAACTCCGGCGGTCAGTTGCAGCTCTGCCCAACAGCGTGTTCTCAGTTCTGCGGGCAAGCACGCCCTCTTGCCTTGGCCCCGAGAGCAAAGTCCCGAGCGAGCACTCGACTCAGTGCAATGCACCCGGAAGGACGCTCTCGCTCGTCTTTCGAGGAGCGATTCCTAACAGCAGAAGCAGCAGAGGCACAAACTGCATGACGAGAAGGGACAACGTAGAACACGTCTCTGTCCTGGCACATTTTCGTGTGCGATACTTCCCTCCGGCTCTTCGGGCCTTGCGAAGCTCCGTGTACTGCGAGCGCTGCTACTCGCAGCTGAGAAGGACCGTGGAGCTAGCGGCGAATTCGGAGAGCTCTTCGCTGCACTGCGCCGCTCGCAAGCGGCTTCGTTCTACGCCTTCTGCCGTCCGGCGAGAGCTGAACTCCGGCGGTCAGTTGCAGCTCTGCCCAACAGCGTGTTCTCAGTTCTGCGGGCAAGCACGCCCTCTTGCCTTGGCCCCGAGAGCAAAGTCCCGAGCGAGCACTCGACTCAGTGCAATGCACCCGGAAGGACGCTCTCGCTCGTCTTTCGAGGAGCGATTCCTAACAGCAGAAGCAGCAGAGGCACAAACTGCATGACGAGAAGGGACAACGTAGAACACGTCTCTGTCCTGGCACATTTTCGTGTGCGATACTTCCCTCCGGCTCTTCGGGCCTTGCGAAGCTCCGTGTACTGCGAGCGCTGCTACTCGCAGCTGAGAAGGACCGTGGAGCTAGCGGCGAATTCGGAGAGCTCTTCGCTGCACTGCGCCGCTCGCAAGCGGCTTCGTTCTACGCCTTCTGCCGTCCGGCGAGAGCTGAACTCCGGCGGTCAGTTGCAGCTCTGCCCAACAGCGTTTTCTCAGTTCTGCGGGCAAGCACGCCCTCTTGCCTTGGCCCCGAGAGCAAAGTCCCGAGCGAGCACTCGACTCAGTGCAATGCACCCGGAAGGACGCTCTCGCTCGTCTTTCGAGGAGCGATTCCTAACAGCAGAAGCAGCAGAGGCACAAACTGCATGACGAGAAGGGACAACGTAGAACACGTCTCTGTCCTGGTACATTTTCCTGTGCGATACTTCCCTCTGGGTCTTCGGTCCTTGCGAAGCTCTATGTACTGTGAGCGCTGCTACTTGCAGCTGAGAAAGACCGTGGAGCTAGCGGCGAATTCGGAGAGCGCTGAGCACGTAGTCAAGAAGCGAGACGTGTCCCTGCAACGCGGTGCTAATAGCAGCTTCCTCGCGGCGGGGGCGAGCTCCGGCCACAAGACATTCTCGTCCTGGCAACGGATCTCTGTGAAGGGCGTAGGCGAAAAGCTTTCGTTTTCCATTTGAAGTGCGAGAGAGGCAGACTGTTGCACGGAGCTCTGAGAACAAAGGTGCACGCCCTAGGCGGGCTTGGGCAGAAGCAGCGTTCTCTAGCTCTTGGCTGCCGGCGCACTTGTGGTTGTGTGGCGCCCTTGCAGCGGCTTCTGGCCGCCGGCAAGTGAAAGCGGCTCCACGCTTGGGCGAGGGCGGTGAACGAAGCGGCACTAGTCCCGTGCTTGTGTGCACCACGTTACAGGCTACTAGGAGAGGAAGGTGGTTGACTCTCGCTTGCCTTCCCAAGTGCCCTTAGCAGTCGGAAGGAGCAAGCTGAAGCACTGCTGCTTGTGCTGCTCCGTGGTTCCCTTGCAACCCGCTGGGAAAGCTTTGGCGGTCGCTTCTAGGCGCCGAGTTGCACACAGCACCACGGTAAGTGCCTCGGAGAAGGGAAATCCAGAGTGCAGCGAGGAGCTGGACGTGGCTTACGTGCAGTAAGGAGAAGGTGAACCTAGGCACTGCCTCTTCAATCTGGCCGCCTCTGCTCTGGTAGCAACTTTTGCAACTCGGCAGAGGGAGCCGCGAGTATGTAGAACGGAGGGCAGCGAGACGCCGTGTGTTATGCGCCCTTTCAGGGCTGCTGCCAGGGTGCTACTTTAAGAACGCCTTCTTCTTCCTCGCGTCCTTCCTCCACTATAGTCTCCTGGATTCACCTGAGACTCTTCCTAGGCATCTCCCTGATCCTTTTTGCAATGAGTCTCACATCATTCTCCTGAAGAAACTGTCTGCTTATGGTTTGCATGGGTGGGCTGTTTGCTGGGTGACAAACTGGGTGATGGCCAGGCCCACAGAGTGGTAGGAAATAGAGTTCATCCAGCTGGTCCCCAAGGCTCAGTCTTGGGCCCAGTCCTGTTTAATATCTTGCTCAGTGTTCTGGACAAGGGGATAGAGTACACGCCCAGGAAGTTCACAGATGATGCAAAATTGGCTGGTAGTGTTTTTTTCTTCTGGAGGACAGCAGGCTCTGCTTCTTCTTCCTCCTGTTCTGAGGTCGCTGCTCCCTCTTCATCCCTCATTAAGTGTGCTGATTTTGTCACTTGGATGAGAAAACAAACAATTTTAGCAACAATACTAGTGGCAGGGTACAAGAAAGGAAGAGTTCACACGAATCCCCCCCCCCCCCCCCCGCCCAACAACAGAAAATACCTGATGGCTCCTCTGCCCAGCTTACTGACTACACCGGAACCCATTGTCCCCCAAAGATACTCCCTTCTCCCTGCCCCCAGCCATGATGTGAGATGGAATAGAATAACTAAGATTAAGATTCTCCCTATGGAACTCCATCATACTTCGATTCTGGGAAAAAAAATTTCTTGAAGTTCTATCATTTCAGATCATTTGAATTTGAATTTGCATACTAAAAAGTCTAGCCAGAAACTCATGACAATATTAATAGCCCATTCTAGAATGTCCGAGATGATAGACACTTCTTTCAAGAGAATGTGATACCTCACGTGACTTCTCCAGAATTTAAATGAACAGCGGGAGTAGTCTACAAGATTCTTGCTGCCATCTGGATTTCCTGGTATTTGGCTGGTCTATGTAAACCAACCAGCTATTCAGCAGAGGGAATATTAGTGTGCTACTTGATGGTATGTGAGATGGAACACAGTAATTTATGGCTTTTTGCATAGTGATGAAGCTGTAAAGAAAGCTCCGTAATGCTCAGACAAGGAGGCTGCTGGACTTCAAGCAGCAAAGGCCCAAAACGAACCAGTGAAAAGGTGTCATTGAAAAAAAAAAAAAAAGCCAGGTGGGGAGCAAAGTGATACTTAAGAGCAGTTTACTGAAAGAGGGAATCTAGTGAAAAAAAAAGTCCAAGAGTGAAGGAATAACAGAGAAAATGAAACTAAGGAAGGAAATCAATCTCAGCTAATCATTTCAGAAGCTAACAAGTTGTCATTGCAATGATGCATAAAGTGAGAAATAATAAATATGTCTGCGCCAAAATCTGAAATATGAACTTTATTGCATTCTGTCTTCCACGGAATCATACAACAGTCTGTGATTAAAGATCATCTAGTCCAACTTCCTTGCCAGGTAGATCTTACAGTAGATCAAATTGCTCAAGACTAGCCAAACTGATAAGGAGCACTCTCAATGATGGGGCATCCACAACTTCTCTGGAACACCCGTTTGAGTGTCTCACCAGCTTCACTGTAGAAAAGTTTTTCCTTTTAGCCAACCTAAACCTAGTCTCAGTTTGAAAGCATGGCCCCTTGTCCTGTCTCTGCAAACTTTCCTAAAAAGTCTTTCTCCATTTGTCTTATACCCTCTTTACATATTCAAAGGCCACAATACTGTCTCTCCAGAAACCTCTCTTCTCCAGGCTAAAAGATCCTACTTTTCACAAGAACCAGGTCATAAACTGAGATGGAAGACATCTCAGGAGATCAGATCATGCAACAGCTCAGCGTAAGAATAGCTCTGAAGTCAGATCAACTAGCTTAGGGCTGTGTCTGTTTGAATTTTGAAAATTAGCAGGACTTGAAATGCTTCAAGGAAGAGAACTCGGGGTGGCTCCAGAAACAGCCTGAGAAACTCGAACAAACTCGAAACCTCAGAAACTACCACTGCTTTCTCTCCCTCAGCCCAAGCAGTCCCAAAGAAGAAGTGTTCCCAGCAGGCTGGGATAGCACACATATACACTGCGTATACGTGACAGGCATCGCCAGCAGCCACATCCTGCTCCTTTCTGTGGCTGGCAAGAGTGAGACTGGATGTTTACATGTGGGCAACCTGGGTCCCTCCAGCAGCTCACACACTCAGCCTGCCCAGTGACCCCACTGAATTCCAGTATTAGCAGTGTGCCAAGGCCACAGCACTACTCCGCTTGCTGGCACAGACCATCACACGCCTCCTAAATCAGTCAGGACTCCCCTGGTCCCACAGCCAGCACCCCACTTGCCCTCCGCCAGGCCACTGCCATTGTTCACCAACTTCTCCACTTTGATCTTTGCTGGTGCTCTCAACACTGGCACACCCAGATGTTCTGCAGCTGTTGTCTCCTGGTGGAAAGGACTTGTAAAGCCATGTTTCCTAACAGGACTTCCACAACCTTTCAAAGCAACCTTTACTGGGGTATGAACAATCTCATTCAAATGTCAACATTTCTTTTCCCGTATGTGAAATCAGAATTTCCTTCTTCCGGGCATGCCCAAAACAAGGCACAAACTACATTGTGCCTTCTGTTTCACATGCTGACTCGTTTGTAAACAATGCTAGGAGAATACCTGTTTTGATCCAAGCTAATCTCTGGCCCTTATAGTGCTTTCGGTAGTTAGTTTTGCTTTGTTATTTACTTGATGTCCCATTGAATTGTTGAATCATAAACAGACTACCTGTCTGTATAGCAGCATAGCAGTGATGAATAAATGCAAGAGAAGGAGCAAGGTGATTGTTTGCTAGACTCTTCCTAGAAACTGAGAAATCTGTTACTTAATGCTGACCACAGCAGATGGAGGAAGCATCCTACATGATGTCAAAGCAATGAAGCTGTAATCACTTTTATGATTACAGTCAAGGCACTGCTTTTGCCACCATAAGTGGAGTGCAGGGAATCTTAAAAGACGACACTCTAACTGTTGTCCATGCTCACTGAGAAAATAATGCTTTTACAGCAGAGCAGGTCTCACCGCAGCTAAATCATGGCTTCAACTGTACACCGCCTTCAAAAAGCCCACAAAAACACAAATGAAAGGATTTGGAACCCAAGGGAATCTCGGATTGTGACATCAGCTCACTCTGGATTCTTTCCAAATTCTCAATTCCATTTTCTTCCGAGCCAATTTTCCCACCTAACTTGAGATGTAATTTATGGATTTCCAACACATCTAGTTACCTTAGAATTAGATTGCCACTAGCCAAAAAGACAGAAACAAGCAGTTAAGTGAAGACTGAAACCATGGGTGTTTAGAACAGCAAAACTTGGGCGAAACTATTCTTAAGAAAACCAAAACTTTTAGGACTTACCCATGTATTTTTGGAGGTGGAAAAAGTTTTACATCGAAAAGTCCCTAGGGAACTCTCTTCAGTGCCTGGAGAGCCGCTGTCGCTCGCCTTTCAAGGACCTATTCGTCACAGCAGAGGCAGCAGAGCACAAGATGGCCGACGAGAAGGGGCAGTGTAGAACTCTCTGTCTGTCTGTGTCTCTACTCAGTGTAGAACGTCTCTATCCTGGCACATTTTCGAGTGCGATACTTCCCTCCGGGTCTTCGGTCCTTGCGAAGCTCTATGTACTGTGAGCGCTG
This sequence comes from Sturnus vulgaris, assembly GCF_052056855.1. Lineage (NCBI taxonomy): Eukaryota > Metazoa > Chordata > Aves > Passeriformes > Sturnidae > Sturnus > Sturnus vulgaris. Next base: position 9,501 of record NW_028276615.1, read on the forward strand.
CTACTTGCAGCTGAGAAAGACCGTGGAGCTAGCGGCGAATTCGGAGAGCGCTGAGCACGTAGTCAAGAAGCGAGACGTGTCCCTGCAACGCGGTGCTAATAGCAGCTTCCTCGCGGCGGGGGCGAGCTCCGGCCACAAGACATTCTCGTCCTGGCAACGGATCTCTGTGAAGGGCGTAGGCGAAAAGCTTTCGTTTTCCATTCGAACTGCGAGAGAGGCAGACTGTTGCACGGAGCTCTGAGAACAAAGGTGCACGCCCTAGGCGGGCTTGGGCAGAAGCAGCGTTCTCTAGCTCTTGGCTGCCGGCGCACTTGTGGTTGTGTGGCGCCCTTGCAGCGGCTTCTGGCCGCCGGCAAGTGAAAGCGGCTCCACGCTTGGGCGAGGGCGGTGAACGAAGCGGCACTAGTCCCGTGCTTGTGTGCACCACGTTACAGGCTACTAGGAGAGGAAGGTGGTTGACTCTCGCTTGCCTTCCCAAGTGCCCTTAGCAGTCGGAAGGAGCAAGCTGAAGCACTGCTGCTTGTGCTGCTCCTTGGTTCCCTTGCAGCCCGCTGTGAAAGCATTGGCGGTCGCTTCTAGGCGCCGAGTTGCACACAGCACCACGGTAAGTGCCTCGGAGAAGGGAAATCCAGAGTGCAGCGAGGAGCTGGACGTGGCTTACGCGCAGTAAGGAGAAGGTGAACCTAGGCACTGCCTCTTCAATCTGGCCGCCTCTGCTCTGGTAGCAACTTTTGCAACTCGGCAGAGGGAGCCGCGAGTATGTAGAACGGAGGGCAGCGAGACGCCGTGTGTTATGCGCCTTTTCAGGGCTGCTGCCAGGGTGCTACTTTAAGAACGCCTTTTTCTTCCTCGCGTCCTTCTCGCTTCGCTCTAGCTGCATGGAGTACAGCACAGCGAAGGAGTGAGGAAGGGCTCTGCCCCAGCTTTTGCCCCGGCCTGCCTGTGCTGCGCCTTTAGCTGCACACGAGAACAACGGCATTTCTTACCCGCAAGGTAAAAAAGGCTTTAGTGTAGCCTTAGGAATGGCAAGTGCCTAGGCATTAAGTTGAGCGACCACGTATGAGGGAGTCTTTAGAGGTTTCCTCCCCCATGGCGCAGGTGTATTCTCATTCTCGTGCTGAACTGAAAAGTCCGGGCATGGCAAGACTGGCCTGCCTTGTGCAGCGACGAACACAAATGTGGGGCTATGATCCTCTGTGTTCGGAGCTCTGCTTCCGGGTGTGTGGGCCGCCATGAGCCCGCAGCAGCCGCCGAGGACAGTGTGGATTGTGGATGAGTCTGGGCTGGCCCCCCGCCCCCCCGTTGGTCTGACAGCGGCAGAAGTGGCGTAGGAGCGGCATCGCCTGAGGGCCCCATGGGGGGCGGGAAGAGAGCCGGGAGTGACTCCGAGCGACACCGGAAGCGATATCCGTAGGGCCCGGAAGGCCAGCGTTGCCATCGAGTTTGGCCGGTAGGAGGCGTCTAAGGTGCTTTGAAAGGTGGAGCTTCTTTGCTCTAGGACAGTCTGGGAGAGCTGAGGGTGTCCAATCTGGAGAACAGAAGGCTCCAGGGAGATCTTCGAGCCCTTTGCAGTGCCTGCTGGGGCTCCAAGATAGCTGGGGAGGGACTTTGGAAAAGGGTCTGGACTCGCAGGACAAGGGGGAATAGCTTCAAACTGCCAGAGGGCTGGGATAGATGGGATATTGGAAAGGAATTCTTCCTTGGGTGGGTGCTGAGGCACATGTTGCTCAAAGAGGCTGTGTAGGAGCCCCATGGCAGGAAGCGTCCAGGGCCAGGCTGGAGCGGACATGGAGCAACCTGGACTAGTGGAAAAGTGTCCCTGCCCGTGTCAGGATGTGGGAAGAAGATAATTTGTCTCTAAGGTCGCTTCCAGTCCAAACCATTCTGGGATTCTAGGATTCATGGAAGGCCCTTTTCCAAGTGAAGTGTTGTATCTCTTGGCTCCCAGCTTGTAGTTGCCAGTTCTTCTGGAAGCAGGCGTGGCGAAGCAGCTGTGATGAGCCATGGGTTCTCAATAGGACGAGTGTGATATATTTGCAGAGAGGAAGGCTGCAGACAGATCTTCAAGGTCCAGGTAAAACAAGCAAAGGATTGAATAGAAGCCAAAGATTGGTTGTGTAGTCAGTTTGCTGGCTGTTGAAATGGCCCCAGGTAATTTTCAACATTTCTAATTTGGATTTGTTTGAGTAAAAAATGAATGTGTTACCTCCAGCGTAGGCTCTCCAATGCATCTTCATGTGCTCCCATCTCTTTGTTGTATATCGGGTTCTATTAACTGAAGACAGAATCATAACACAGTAGTAAAACATTTAGAGGTGTAGTTAGCCAGCTTCAGGAGTTTTCAACTCAGCTGTTGACTTTTCTGGTAACTGTAGGCAAGGCAACACAATCCAGTTACTCCACTTTTCCTCTCTGAGGAAAAGATGATCTTTTTTTTTTTTTTTTTCTCATTTTGAAAATAGCCTTGAATGAAGAGAGTTATGCACGTGGCATGTAGGATTCATTATTTTACCTTTCTCTTCTGTTGTCTTTCGCGTACTAGTCTTTTTAAAATTTTTTTGTCTCTGTTCTCCATTCAGTAGGTTTGAAAGAATTCTAATTGTTGAGATGATGGTTCTTTGAAGGCTCACTTAGCCCACCTTTTGGGTGAAGGAAAGAAGAAGACAAGGTCCTCTAGGAAGAGTAAAAAGCATACTTTCAAGAGACATTCAGAGATGTCTGCTGATGCCACGCAATTACCGTGTAATCAGCAGAAATGTGTTGGAAAAACACCCATCAGTGACTTCACAAGAAAGCCACACTCAAGACAGGTAAAGAACAGAAGCATAAAACCCCAAAGGTATGAAATGGACAGATTTTCATTGGGAATGAGCAACTCCTGTATTCTTGGTTCTAGAACTAGGGGCTTGTAATAAATAGACTGTCTCCTTGCCAAACGTAAACTTGGTGTCATGAACTGCTCACTGCCCGTTGAAGTGCAGGGCTAGTAGACTAATATTTGCCATGGCAGGCATATTGTATGGCTTTCCTGTTAAAAAGAAATTGGTTTTGCTCATAGCAATCTAGATATGTACCCAGTCTGACACCTATTTTTTAGGCTATATTTCCAAGTAAATGGCTTCCATGATGATGCAGTAAGTTTATGTCATGAACAGGAATGAAGTGATTGCATGCATCCTTTTTTACCCTAAGCCAGCTGCTGAGTAATGAGACAGAGACTCTCACTGACGCCAAGGAGTGCCCGTGCTTTTGGGAAAAGCACTGGGCAGATAAAGCCTATTTCCACATTTCTTGCTAGCGTCTCCTTCAAAGTTCATGGGTTTGTGCATCTTTTAGAGCTGTTCTAGATGTTCTTTGTAGTTTACATGTACTAAATGTAGCAGGTATTGCTTTCATGCCGTCCTACTAGATTTGAAGTTGGGATCTACTCAGGCTTCAATGTCTCAGAAGAAGCAACGTCGATTCTTTGAATTCTACTCTTGAACGTGAGAATGCTACTTATGTAGTTAATGAATTAATTAAATCGAATTCACTTGAATGGAAAAATTGTCTTGTTCATGTAGATTTTAACTTGGGAAATTGATATTTGAGTTCTACTTTTCATTGTTGTTGCTTTTCTGTATTCTTTGATTGCACAGATAGCAGATGTACTGACCAAGTATTGTGTGAAACTGGAGGAAATGTCCTTCCTCTTGGCAGCTGATGTTCACAAGCTCATTAACGCTAAGGCCATGGTAAATGTTTTACCTGGGGCAAGATAGCAGTCTGAATATTCCTAGAATGTCTTTCTTTCCCCAGATGAAATTCATTTTTTCTGCCTATCAATCACTGAAATATAGAAGAAATTTCTACTTGACGGGGTATTGGTTATCATTTGTGTTCTTTTCTCCCCTCATTTTCTGTAGAAGAGACAATTTTTGGTTTGTTTTTGCATGTTGTATGCTGCTTCTACTTCTGGTTTTGTTTTTTAATACACAGAATATAAACGGAGCACTGCTGGATAATGAGAGGGCAACTGCCAAGCTACTCTTGAATCGAATGAAATCAGAGCTTGAGAAAGAAAAATGGCATCAACTGAAATGGCAAGGGACTGGAAGCTCATGCAAAAGAAGTGTGGAGTTCAGAGTTTCAGGTCAGAAATTTGGCAGTCTTCTTTTGGACAATGAGCAACACCAAGAGGCTAGTGTTCACTTTTGGTTTCTGTTAAAGTAATACTTGATCATTTTTTCTTTCTACGTGATACCACGTATGATATCACATATATCATGTGATTCCATTCTACATATCTACTTTCCATCCTGCAGAGAATTTATGGCAAGTGAAGAAATACAGAATCCCCCAACTGTGAATATGGAAATGGAAAAGTTGATAAAGGAGCAGATGGTACTCAGTGAAGAGAGACTGAAGGTTTTGCAATATATCGGGTATGGCAAAAGAGGGTATAGCATAAAGGAAAACAATTGTTGCTGGAGTTAATGAAGGACTTGGCTACAAAATGCACTTTGCTTCCTGTCAATGTGTGATTGCTAAATGCAGCAGTAAGGCAGGGTCTACATCTATTTCTGTACAGCTCTTTTGAATGGAAAAAATGCATTCTTGATTTTCAGTGCCCCAGCTACACTTAATAGGTGGCGATCAGGCTCTAAAAATGGAGGAATGCAGAAGTAAATCTCGAAACATAGCAGAAATGGGCAAAGAGGGGTGGAGAGCTAGAACTTGGCGTTTTTGTCAAGGCATTTTTTTCTCCATGGCGTGGGATTTTATTTGCGGAATAAATGAAGAGAGGAGTCTGGATAGAAATCTAACGTTGCTACGTTTGAATATCCATCCTGAACACAAGACACATTGGTGTGGGTGCAATGCATTACGATCTTTACAGGGAGGTTTTTTACGGTGGATGTAGGAACCAGGTAGATGACAGTTAGTTCCTTATCGGGCAGTAAACAGTTGGCCTTGAACAACAACAATCTCAGGTTTATTTTCATTGCCAAGATGGCTGTAAATAAAAGAACGCCCAGTAGTATGGATATTCGGATTCATAATTTTATATTTGAAGTACTGACTGGTTTGTATTTTAGGATACCTGACTCTTGTTTCCTGCTTTGATAGCACCCTGTTGCCTCCAACACCCTCTTGCCTTGGCCCCGAGAGCAAAGTCCCGAGCGAGCACTCGACTCAGTGCAATGCACCCGGAAGGACGCTCTCGCTCGTCTTTCAAGGAGCGATTCCTAACAGCAGAAGCAGCAGAGGCACAAACTGCATGACGAGAAGGGACAACGTAGAACACGTCTCTGTCCTGGCACATTTTCGTGTGCGATACTTCCCTCCGGCTCTTCGGGCCTTGCGAAGCTCCGTGTACTGCGAGCGCTGCTACTCGCAGCTGAGAAGGACCGTGGAGCTAGCGGCGAATTCGGAGAGCTCTTCGCTGCACTGCGCCGCTCGCAAGCGGCTTCGTTCTTCGCCTTCTGCCGTCCGGCGAGAGCTGAACTCCGGCGGTCAGTTGCAGCTCTGCCCAACAGCGTGTTCTCAGTTCTGCGGGCAAGCACGCCCTCTTGCCTTGGCCCCGAGTGCAAAGTCCCGAGCGAGCACTCGACTCAGTGCAATGCACCCGGAAGGACGCTCTCGCTCGTCTTTCAAGGAGCGATTCCTAACAGCAGAAGCAGCAGAGGCACAAACTGCATGACGAGAAGGGACAACGTAGAACACGTCTCTGTCCTGGCACATTTTCGTGTGCGATACTTCCCTCCGGGTCTTCGGGCCTTGCGAAGCTCCGTGTACTGCGAGCGCTGCTACTCGCAGCTGAGAAGGACCGTGGAGCTAGCGGCGAATTCGGAGAGCTCTTCGCTGCACTGCGCCGCTCGCAAGCGGCTTCGTTCTTCGCCTTCTGCCGTCCGGCGACAGCTGAACTCCGGCGGTCAGTTGCAGCTCTGCCCAACAGCGTGTTCTCAGTTCTGCGGGCAAGCACGCCCTCTTGCCTTGGCCCCGAGAGCAAAGTCCCGAGCGAGCACTCGACTCAGTGCAATGCACCCGGAAGGACGCTCTCGCTCGTCTTTCAAGGAGCGATTCCTAACAGCACAAGCAGCAGAGGCACAAACTGCATGACGAGAAGGGACAACGTAGAACACGTCTCTGTCCTGGCACATTTTCGTGTGCGATACTTCCCTCCGGGTCTTCGGGCCTTGCGAAGCTCCGTGTACTGCGAGCGCTGCTACTCGCAGCTGAGAAGGACCGTGGAGCTAGCGGCGAATTCGGAGAGCTCTTCGCTGCACTGCGCCGCTCGCAAGCGGCTTCGTTCTTCGCCTTCTGCCGTCCGGCGAGAGCTGAACTCCGGCGGTCAGTTGCAGCTCTGCCCAACAGCGTGTTCTCAGTTCTGCGGGCAAGCACGCCCTCTTGCCTTGGCCCCGAGAGCAAAGTCCCGAGCGAGCACTCGACTCAGTGCAATGCACCCGGAAGGACGCTCTCGCTCGTCTTTCAAGGAGCGATTCCTAACAGCAGAAGCAGCAGAGGCACAAACTGCATGACGAGAAGGGACAACGTAGAACACGTCTCTGTCCTGGCACATTTTCGTGTGCGATACTTCCCTCCGGGTCTTCGGGCCTTGCGAAGCTCCGTGTACTGCGAGCGCTGCTACTCGCAGCTGAGAAGGACCGTGGAGCTAGCGGCGAATTCGGAGAGCTCTTCGCTGCACTGCGCCGCTCGCAAGCGGCTTCGTTCTTCGCCTTCTGCCGTCCGGCGAGAGCTGAACTCCGGCGGTCAGTTGCAGCTCTGCCCAACAGCGTGTTCTCAGTTCTGCGGGCAAGCACGCCCTCTTGCCTTGGCCCCGAGAGCAAAGTCCCGAGCGAGCACTCGACTCAGTGCAATGCACCCGAAAGGACGCTCTCGCTCGTCTTTCAAGGAGCGATTCCTAACAGCAGAAGCAGCAGAGGCACAAACTGCATGACGAGAAGGGACAACGTAGAACACGTCTCTGTCCTGGCACATTTTCGTGTGCGATACTTCCCTCCGGGTCTTCGGGCCTTGCGAAGCTCCGTGTACTGCGAGCGCTGCTACTCGCAGCTGAGAAGGACCGTGGAGCTAGCGGCGAATTCGGAGAGCTCTTCGCTGCACTGCGCCGCTCGCAAGCGGCTTCGTTCTTCGCCTTCTGCCGTCCGGCGAGAGCTGAACTCCGGCGGTCAGTTGCAGCTCTGCCCAACAGCGTGTTCTCAGTTCTGCGGGCAAGCACGCCCTCTTGCCTTGGCCCCGAGAGCAAAGTCCCGAGCGAGCACTCGACTCAGTGCAATGCACCCGGAAGGACGCTCTCGCTCGTCTTTCAAGGAGCGATTCCTAACAGCAGAAGCAGCAGAGGCACAAACTGCATGACGAGAAGGGACAACGTAGAACACGTCTCTGTCCTGGCACATTTTCGTGTGCGATACTTCCCTCCGGGTCTTCGGGCCTTGCGAAGCTCCGTGTACTGCGAGCGCTGCTACTCGCAGCTGAGAAGGACCGTGGAGCTAGCGGCGAATTCGGAGAGCTCTTCGCTGCACTGCGCCGCTCGCAAGCGGCTTCGTTCTTCGCCTTCTGCCGTCCGGCGAGAGCTGAACTCCGGCGGTCAGTTGCAGCTCTGCCCAACAGCGTGTTCTCAGTTCTGCGGGCAAGCACGCCCTCTTGCCTTGGCCCCGAGAGCAAAGTCCCGAGCGAGCACTCGACTCAGTGCAATGCACCCGGAAGGACGCTCTCGCTCGTCTTTCAAGGAGCGATTCCTAACAGCAGAAGCAGCAGAGGCACAAACTGCATGACGAGAAGGGACAACGTAGAACACGTCTCTGTCCTGGCACATTTTCGTGTGCGAAACTTCCCTCCGGGTCTTCGGGCCTTGCGAAGCTCCGTGTACTGCGAGCGCTGCTACTCGCAGCTGAGAAGGACCGTGGAGCTAGCGGCGAATTCGGAGAGCTCTTCGCTGCACTGCGCCGCTCGCAAGCGGCTTCGTTCTTCGCCTTCTGCCGTCCGGCGAGAGCTGAACTCCGGCGGTCAGTTGCAGCTCTGCCCAACAGCGTGTTCTCAGTTCTGCGGGCAAGCACGCCCTCTTGCCTTGGCCCCGAGAGCAAAGTCCCGAGCGAGCACTCGACTCAGTGCAATGCACCCGGAAGGACGCTCTCGCTCGTCTTTCAAGGAGCGATTCCTAACAGCAGAAGCAGCAGAGGCACAAACTGCATGACGAGAAGGGACAACGTAGAACACGTCTCTGTCCTGGCACATTTTCGTGTGCGAAACTTCCCTCCGGGTCTTCGGGCCTTGCGAAGCTCCGTGTACTGCGAGCGCTGCTACTCGCAGCTGAGAAGGACCGTGGAGCTAGCGGCGAATTCGGAGAGCTCTTCGCTGCACTGCGCCGCTCGCAAGCGGCTTCGTTCTTCGCCTTCTGCCGTCCGGCGAGAGCTGAACTCCGGCGGTCAGTTGCAGCTCTGCCCAACAGCGTGTTCTCAGTTCTGCGGGCAAGCACGCCCTCTTGCCTTGGCCCCGAGAGCAAAGTCCCGAGCGAGCACTCGACTCAGTGCAATGCACCCGGAAGGACGCTCTCGCTCGTCTTTCAAGGAGCGATTCCTAACAGCAGAAGCAGCAGAGGCACAAACTGCATGACGAGAAGGGACAACGTAGAACACGTCTCTGTCCTGGCACATTTTCGTGTGCGATACTTCCCTCCGGGTCTTCGGGCCTTGCGAAGCTCCGTGTACTGCGAGCGCTGCTACTCGCAGCTGAGAAGGACCGTGGAGCTAGCGGCGAATTCGGAGAGCTCTTCGCTGCACTGCGCCGCTCGCAAGCGGCTTCGTTCTTCGCCTTCTGCCGTCCGGCGAGAGCTGAACTCCGGCGGTCAGTTGCAGCTCTGCCCAACAGCGTGTTCTCAGTTCTGCGGGCAAGCACGCCCTCTTGCCTTGGCCCCGAGAGCAAAGTCCCGAGCGAGCACTCGACTCAGTGCAATGCACCCGGAAGGACGCTCTCGCTCGTCTTTCAAGGAGCGATTCCTAACAGCAGAAGCAGCAGAGGCACAAACTGCATGACGAGAAGGGACAACGTAGAACACGTCTCTGTCCTGGCACATTTTCGTGTGCGATACTTCCCTCCGGGTCTTCGGGCCTTGCGAAGCTCCGTGTACTGCGAGCGCTGCTACTCGCAGCTGAGAAGGACCGTGGAGCTAGCGGCGAATTCGGAGAGCTCTTCGCTGCACTGCGCCGCTCGCAAGCGGCTTCGTTCTTCGCCTTCTGCCGTCCGGCGAGAGCTGAACTCCGGCGGTCAGTTGCAGCTCTGCCCAACAGCGTGTTCTCAGTTCTGCGGGCAAGCACGCCCTCTTGCCTTGGCCCCGAGAGCAAAGTCCCGAGCGAGCACTCGACTCAGTGCAATGCACCCGAAAGGACGCTCTCGCTCGTCTTTCAAGGAGCGATTCCTAACAGCAGAAGCAGCAGAGGCACAAACTGCATGACGAGAAGGGACAACGTAGAACACGTCTCTGTCCTGGCACATTTTCGTGTGCGAAACTTCCCTCCGGGTCTTCGGGCCTTGCGAAGCTCCGTGTACTGCGAGCGCTGCTACTCGCAGCTGAGAAGGACCGTGGAGCTAGCGGCGAATTCGGAGAGCTCTTCGCTGCACTGCGCCGCTCGCAAGCGGCTTCGTTCTTCGCCTTCTGCCGTCCGGCGAGAGCTGAACTCCGGCGGTCAGTTGCAGCTCTGCCCAACAGCGTGTTCTCAGTTCTGCGGGCAAGCACGCCCTCTTGCCTTGGCCCCGAGAGCAAAGTCCCGAGCGAGCACTCGACTCAGTGCAATGCACCCGGAAGGACGCTCTCGCTCGTCTTTCAAGGAGCGATTCCTAACAGCAGAAGCAGCAGAGGCACAAACTGCATGACGAGAAGGGACAACGTAGAACACGTCTCTGTCCTGGCACATTTTCGTGTGCGATACTTCCCTCCGGCTCTTCGGGCCTTGCGAAGCTCCGTGTACTGCGAGCGCTGCTACTCGCAGCTGAGAAGGACCGTGGAGCTAGCGGCGAATTCGGAGAGCTCTTCGCTGCACTGCGCCGCTCGCAAGCGGCTTCGTTCTACGCCTTCTGCCGTCCGGCGAGAGCTGAACTCCGGCGGTCAGTTGCAGCTCTGCCCAACAGCGTGTTCTCAGTTCTGCGGGCAAGCACGCCCTCTTGCCTTGGCCCCGAGAGCAAAGTCCCGAGCGAGCACTCGACTCAGTGCAATGCACCCGGAAGGACGCTCTCGCTCGTCTTTCAAGGAGCGATTCCTAACAGCAGAAGCTGCAGAGGCACAAACTGCATGACGAGAAGGGACAACGTAGAACACGTCTCTGTCCTGGCACATTTTCGTGTGCGAAACTTCCCTCCGGGTCTTCGGGCCTTGCGAAGCCCCGTGTACTGCGAGCGCTGCTACTCGCAGCTGAGAAGGACCGTGGAGCTAGCGGCGAATTCGGAGAGCTCTTCGCTGCACTGCGCCGCTCGCAAGCGGCTTCGTTCTTCGCCTTCTGCCGTCCGGCGAGAGCTGAACTCCGGCGGTCAGTTGCAGCTCTGCCCAACAGCGTGTTCTCAGTTCTGCGGGCAAGCACGCCCTCTTGCCTTGGCCCCGGGAGCAAAGTCCCGAGCGAGCACTCGACTCAGTGCAATGCACCCGGAAGGACGCTCTCGCTCGTCTTTCAAGGAGCGATTCCTAACAGCAGAAGCTGCAGAGGCACAAACTGCATGACGAGAAGGGACAACGTAGAACACGTCTCTGTCCTGGCACATTTTCGTGTGCGATACTTCCCTCCGGGTCTTCGGGCCTTGCGAAGCCCCGTGTACGGCGAGCGCTGCTACTCGCAGCTGAGAAGGACCGTGGAGCTAGCGGCGAATTCGGAGAGCTCTTCGCTGCACTGCGCCGCTCGCAAGCGGCTTCGTTCTTCGCCTTCTGCCGTCCGGCGAGAGCTGAACTCCGGCGGTCAGTTGCAGCTCTGCCCAACAGCGTGTTCTCAGTTCTGCGGGCAAGCACGCCCTCTTGCCTTGGCCCCGAGAGCAAAGTCCCGAGCGAGCACTCGACTCAGTGCAATGCACCCGGAAGGACGCTCTCGCTCGTCTTTCAAGGAGCGATTCCTAACAGCAGAAGCAGCAGAGGCACAAACTGCATGACGAGAAGGGACAACGTAGAACACGTCTCTGTCCTGGCACATTTTCGTGTGCGATACTTCCCTCCGGGTCTTCGGGCCTTGCGAAGCCCCGTGTACTGCGAGCGCTGCTACTCGCAGCTGAGAAGGACCGTGGAGCTAGCGGCGAATTCGGAGAGCTCTTCGCTGCACTGCGCCGCTCGCAAGCGGCTTCGTTCTTCGCCTTCTGCCGTCCGGCGAGAGCTGAACTCCGGCGGTCAGTTGCAGCTCTGCCCAACAGCGTGTTCTCAGTTCTGCGGGCAAGCACGCCCTCTTGCCTTGGCCCCGAGAGCAAAGTCCCGAGCGAGCACTCGACTCAGTGCAATGCACCCGGAAGGACGCTCTCGCTCGTCTTTCAAGGAGCGATTCCTAACAGCAGAAGCTGCAGAGGCACAAACTACATGACGAGAAGGGACAACGTAGAACACGTCTCTGTCCTGGCACATTTTCGTGTGCGAAACTTCCCTCCGGGTCTTCGGGCCTTGCGAAGCCCCGTGTACTGCGAGCGCTGCTACTCGCAGCTGAGAAGGACCGTGGAGCTAGCGGCGAATTCGGAGAGCTCTTCGCTGCACTGCGCCGCTCGCAAGCGGCTTCGTTCTTCGCCTTCTGCCGTCCGGCGAGAGCTGAACTCCGGCGGTCAGTTGCAGCTCTGCCCAACAGCGTGTTCTCAGTTCTGCGGGCAAGCACGCCCTCTTGCCTTGGCCCCGAGAGCAAAGTCCCGAGCGAGCACTCGACTCAGTGCAATGCACCCGGAAGGACGCTCTCGCTCGCCTTTCAAGGAGCGATTCCTAACAGCAGAAGCAGCAGAGGCACAAACTGCACGACGAGAAGGGACAACGTAGAACACGTCTCTGTCCTGGCACATTTCCGTGTGCCATACTTCCCTCCGGGTCTTCGGGCCTTGCGAAGCTCCGTGTACTGCGAGCGCTGTTACTCGCAGCTGAGAAGGACCGTGGAGCAGGCGGCGAATTCGGAGAGCTCTTCGCTGCACTGCGCCGCTCGCAAGCGCCTTCGTTCTTCGCCTTCTGCCGTCCGGCGAGAGCTGAACTCCAGCGGTCAGTTGCAGCTCTGCCCAACAGCGTGTTCTCAGTTCTGCGGGCAAGCACGCCCTCTTGCCTTTGCCCCGAGTGCAAAGTCCCGAGCGAGCACTCGACTCAGTGCAATGCACCCAGAAGGACGCTCTCGCTCGTCTTTCGAGGAGCGATTCCTAACAGCAGAAGCAGCAGAGGCACAAACTGCACGACGAGAAGGGACAACGTAGAACACGTCTCTGTCCTGGCACGTTTTCGTGTGCGAAACTTCCCTCCGGGTCTTCGGGCCTTGCGAAGCTCCGTGTACTGCGAGCGCTGCTACTCGCAGCTGAGAAGGACCGTGGAGCTAGCGGCGAATTCGGAGAGCTCTTCGCTGCACTGCGCCGCTCGCAAGCGGCTTCGTTCTTCGCCTTCTGCCGTCCGGCGAGAGCTGAACTCCGGCGGTCAGTTGCAGCTCTGCCCAACAGCGTGTTCTCAGTTCTGCGGGCAAGCACGCCCTCTTGCCTTGGCCCCGATTGCAAAGTCCCGAGCGAGCACTCGACTCAGTGCAATGCACCCAGAAGGACGCTCTCGCTCGTCTTTCGAGGAGCGATTCCTAACAGCAGAAGCAGCAGAGGCACAAACTGCATGACGAGAAGGGACAACGTAGAACACGTCTCTGTCCTGGCACATTTTCTTGTGCGAAACTTCCCTCCGGGTCTTCGGGCCATGCGAAGCTCTGTGTACTGCGAGCGCTGCTACTCGCAGCTGAGAAGGACCGTGGAGCTAGCGGCGAATTCGGAGAGCTCTTCGCTGCACTGCGCCGCTCTCAAGCGGCTTCGTTCTTCGCCTTCTGCCGTCCGGCGAGAGCTGAACTCCAGCGGTCAGTTGCAGCTCTGCACAACAGCGTGTTCTCAGTTCTGCGGGCAAGCACGCCCTCTTGCCTTTGCCCCGAGTGCAAAGTCCCGAGCGAGCACTCGACTCAGTGCAATGCACCCAGAAGGACGCTCTCGCTCGTCTTTCGAGGAGCGATTCCTAACAGCAGAAGCAGCAGAGGCACAAACTGCACGACGAGAAGGGACAACGTAGAACACGTCTCTGTCCTGGCACGTTTTCGTGTGCGAAACTTCCCTCCGGGTCTTCGGGCCTTGCGAAGCTCCGTGTACTGCGAGCGCTGCTACTCGCAGCTGAGAAGGACCGTGGAGCTAGCGGCGAATTCGGAGAGCTCTTCGCTGCACTGCGCCGCTCGCAAGCGGCTTCGTTCTTCGCCTTCTGCCGTCCGGCGAGAGCTGAACTCCGGCGGTCAGTTGCAGCTCTGCCCAACAGCGTGTTCTCAGTTCTGCGGGCAAGCACGCCCTCTTGCCTTGGCCCCGAGAGCAAAGTCCCGAGCGAGCACTCGACTCAGTGCAATGCACCCGGAAGGACGCTCTCGCTCGTCTTTCAAGGAGCGATTCCTAACAGCAGAAGCAGCAGAGGCACAAACTGCATGACGAGAAGGGACAACGTAGAACACGTCTCTGTCCTGGCACATTTTCGTGTGCGATACTTCCCTCCGGGTCTTCGGGCCTTGCGAAGCTCCGTGTACTGCGAGCGCTGCTACTCGCAGCTGAGAAGGACCGTGGAGCTAGCGGCGAATTCGGAGAGCTCTTCGCTGCACTGCGCCGCTCGCAAGCGGCTTCGTTCTTCGCCTTCTGCCGTCCGGCGAGAGCTGAACTCCGGCGGTCAGTTGCAGCTCTGCCCAACAGCGTGTTCTCAGTTCTGCGGGCAAGCACGCCCTCTTGCCTTGGCCCCGAGAGCAAAGTCCCGAGCGAGCACTCGACTCAGTGCAATGCACCCGGAAGGACGCTCTCGCTCGTCTTTCAAGGAGCGATTCCTAACAGCAGAAGCAGCAGAGGCACAAACTGCATGACGAGAAGGGACAACGTAGAACACGTCTCTGTCCTGGCACATTTTCGTGTGCGAAACTTCCCTCCGGGTCTTCGGGCCTTGCGAAGCTCCGTGTACTGCGAGCGCTGCTACTCGCAGCTGAGAAGGACCGTGGAGCTAGCGGCGAATTCGGAGAGCTCTTCGCTGCACTGCGCCGCTCGCAAGCGGCTTCGTTCTTCGCCTTCTGCCGTCCGGCGAGAGCTGAACTCCGGCGGTCAGTTGCAGCTCTGCCCAACAGCGTGTTCTCAGTTCTGCGGGCAAGCACGCCCTCTTGCCTTGGCCCCGAGAGCAAAGTCCCGAGCGAGCACTCGACTCAGTGCAATGCACCCGGAAGGACGCTCTCGCTCGTCTTTCAAGGAGCGATTCCTAACAGCAGAAGCAGCAGAGGCACAAACTGCATGACGAGAAGGGACAACGTAGAACACGTCTCTGTCCTGGCACATTTTCGTGTGCGATACTTCCCTCCGGGTCTTCGGGCCTTGCGAAGCTCCGTGTACTGCGAGCGCTGCTACTCGCAGCTGAGAAGGACCGTGGAGCTAGCGGCGAATTCGGAGAGCTCTTCGCTGCACTGCGCCGCTCGCAAGCGGCTTCGTTCTTCGCCTTCTGCCGTCCGGCGAGAGCTGAACTCCGGCGGTCAGTTGCAGCTCTGCCCAACAGCGTGTTCTCAGTTCTGCGGGCAAGCACGCCCTCTTGCCTTGGCCCCGAGAGCAAAGTCCCGAGCGAGCACTCGACTCAGTGCAATGCACCCGGAAGGACGCTCTCGCTCGTCTTTCAAGGAGCGATTCCTAACAGCAGAAGCAGCAGAGGCACAAACTGCATGACGAGAAGGGACAACGTAGAACACGTCTCTGTCCTGGCACATTTTCGTGTGCGATACTTCCCTCCGGGTCTTCGGGCCTTGCGAAGCTCCGTGTACTGCGAGCGCTGCTACTCGCAGCTGAGAAGGACCGTGGAGCTAGCGGCGAATTCGGAGAGCTCTTCGCTGCACTGCGCCGCTCGCAAGCGGCTTCGTTCTTCGCCTTCTGCCGTCCGGCGAGAGCTGAACTCCGGCGGTCAGTTGCAGCTCTGCCCAACAGCGTGTTCTCAGTTCTGCGGGCAAGCACGCCCTCTTGCCTTGGCCCCGAGAGCAAAGTCCCGAGCGAGCACTCGACTCAGTGCAATGCACCCGAAAGGACGCTCTCGCTCGTCTTTCAAGGAGCGATTCCTAACAGCAGAAGCAGCAGAGGCACAAACTGCATGACGAGAAGGGACAACGTAGAACACGTCTCTGTCCTGGCACATTTTCGTGTGCGAAACTTCCCTCCGGGTCTTCGGGCCTTGCGAAGCTCCGTGTACTGCGAGCGCTGCTACTCGCAGCTGAGAAGGACCGTGGAGCTAGCGGCGAATTCGGAGAGCTCTTCGCTGCACTGCGCCGCTCGCAAGCGGCTTCGTTCTTCGCCTTCTGCCGTCCGGCGAGAGCTGAACTCCGGCGGTCAGTTGCAGCTCTGCCCAACAGCGTGTTCTCAGTTCTGCGGGCAAGCACGCCCTCTTGCCTTGGCCCCGAGAGCAAAGTCCCGAGCGAGCACTCGACTCAGTGCAATGCACCCGGAAGGACGCTCTCGCTCGTCTTTCGAGGAGCGATTCCTAACAGCAGAAGCAGCAGAGGCACAAACTGCATGACGAGAAGGGACAACGTAGAACACGTCTCTGTCCTGGCACATTTTCGTGTGCGATACTTCCCTCCGGCTCTTCGGGCCTTGCGAAGCTCCGTGTACTGCGAGCGCTGCTACTCGCAGCTGAGAAGGACCGTGGAGCTAGCGGCGAATTCGGAGAGCTCTTCGCTGCACTGCGCCGCTCGCAAGCGGCTTCGTTCTACGCCTTCTGCCGTCCGGCGAGAGCTGAACTCCGGCGGTCAGTTGCAGCTCTGCCCAACAGCGTGTTCTCAGTTCTGCGGGCAAGCACGCCCTCTTGCCTTGGCCCCGAGAGCAAAGTCCCGAGCGAGCACTCGACTCAGTGCAATGCACCCGGAAGGACGCTCTCGCTCGTCTTTCAAGGAGCGATTCCTAACAGCAGAAGCTGCAGAGGCACAAACTGCATGACGAGAAGGGACAACGTAGAACACGTCTCTGTCCTGGCACATTTTCGTGTGCGAAACTTCCCTCCGGGTCTTCGGGCCTTGCGAAGCCCCGTGTACTGCGAGCGCTGCTACTCGCAGCTGAGAAGGACCGTGGAGCTAGCGGCGAATTCGGAGAGCTCTTCGCTGCACTGCGCCGCTCGCAAGCGGCTTCGTTCTTCGCCTTCTGCCGTCCGGCGAGAGCTGAACTCCGGCGGTCAGTTGCAGCTCTGCCCAACAGCGTGTTCTCAGTTCTGCGGGCAAGCACGCCCTCTTGCCTTGGCCCCGGGAGCAAAGTCCCGAGCGAGCACTCGACTCAGTGCAATGCACCCGGAAGGACGCTCTCGCTCGTCTTTCAAGGAGCGATTCCTAACAGCAGAAGCTGCAGAGGCACAAACTGCATGACGAGAAGGGACAACGTAGAACACGTCTCTGTCCTGGCACATTTTCGTGTGCGATACTTCCCTCCGGGTCTTCGGGCCTTGCGAAGCCCCGTGTACGGCGAGCGCTGCTACTCGCAGCTGAGAAGGACCGTGGAGCTAGCGGCGAATTCGGAGAGCTCTTCGCTGCACTGCGCCGCTCGCAAGCGGCTTCGTTCTTCGCCTTCTGCCGTCCGGCGAGAGCTGAACTCCGGCGGTCAGTTGCAGCTCTGCCCAACAGCGTGTTCTCAGTTCTGCGGGCAAGCACGCCCTCTTGCCTTGGCCCCGAGAGCAAAGTCCCGAGCGAGCACTCGACTCAGTGCAATGCACCCGGAAGGACGCTCTCGCTCGTCTTTCAAGGAGCGATTCCTAACAGCAGAAGCAGCAGAGGCACAAACTGCATGACGAGAAGGGACAACGTAGAACACGTCTCTGTCCTGGCACATTTTCGTGTGCGATACTTCCCTCCGGGTCTTCGGGCCTTGCGAAGCCCCGTGTACTGCGAGCGCTGCTACTCGCAGCTGAGAAGGACCGTGGAGCTAGCGGCGAATTCGGAGAGCTCTTCGCTGCACTGCGCCGCTCGCAAGCGGCTTCGTTCTTCGCCTTCTGCCGTCCGGCGAGAGCTGAACTCCGGCGGTCAGTTGCAGCTCTGCCCAACAGCGTGTTCTCAGTTCTGCGGGCAAGCACGCCCTCTTGCCTTGGCCCCGAGAGCAAAGTCCCGAGCGAGCACTCGACTCAGTGCAATGCACCCGGAAGGACGCTCTCGCTCGTCTTTCAAGGAGCGATTCCTAACAGCAGAAGCTGCAGAGGCACAAACTACATGACGAGAAGGGACAACGTAGAACACGTCTCTGTCCTGGCACATTTTCGTGTGCGAAACTTCCCTCCGGGTCTTCGGGCCTTGCGAAGCCCCGTGTACTGCGAGCGCTGCTACTCGCAGCTGAGAAGGACCGTGGAGCTAGCGGCGAATTCGGAGAGCTCTTCGCTGCACTGCGCCGCTCGCAAGCGGCTTCGTTCTTCGCCTTCTGCCGTCCGGCGAGAGCTGAACTCCGGCGGTCAGTTGCAGCTCTGCCCAACAGCGTGTTCTCAGTTCTGCGGGCAAGCACGCCCTCTTGCCTTGGCCCCGAGAGCAAAGTCCCGAGCGAGCACTCGACTCAGTGCAATGCACCCGGAAGGACGCTCTCGCTCGCCTTTCAAGGAGCGATTCCTAACAGCAGAAGCAGCAGAGGCACAAACTGCACGACGAGAAGGGACAACGTAGAACACGTCTCTGTCCTGGCACATTTCCGTGTGCCATACTTCCCTCCGGGTCTTCGGGCCTTGCGAAGCTCCGTGTACTGCGAGCGCTGTTACTCGCAGCTGAGAAGGACCGTGGAGCAGGCGGCGAATTCGGAGAGCTCTTCGCTGCACTGCGCCGCTCGCAAGCGCCTTCGTTCTTCGCCTTCTGCCGTCCGGCGAGAGCTGAACTCCAGCGGTCAGTTGCAGCTCTGCCCAACAGCGTGTTCTCAGTTCTGCGGGCAAGCACGCCCTCTTGCCTTTGCCCCGAGTGCAAAGTCCCGAGCGAGCACTCGACTCAGTGCAATGCACCCAGAAGGACGCTCTCGCTCGTCTTTCGAGGAGCGATTCCTAACAGCAGAAGCAGCAGAGGCACAAACTGCATGACGAGAAGGGACAACGTAGAACACGTCTCTGTCCTGGCACGTTTTCGTGTGCGAAACTTCCCTCCGGGTCTTCGGGCCTTGCGAAGCTCCGTGTACTGCGAGCGCTGCTACTCGCAGCTGAGAAGGACCGTGGAGCTAGCGGCGAATTCGGAGAGCTCTTCGCTGCACTGCGCCGCTCGCAAGCGGCTTCGTTCTTCGCCTTCTGCCGTCCGGCGAGAGCTGAACTCCGGCGGTCAGTTGCAGCTCTGCCCAACAGCGTGTTCTCAGTTCTGCGGGCAAGCACGCCCTCTTGCCTTGGCCCCGATTGCAAAGTCCCGAGCGAGCACTCGACTCAGTGCAATGCACCCAGAAGGACGCTCTCGCTCGTCTTTCGAGGAGCGATTCCTAACAGCAGAAGCAGCAGAGGCACAAACTGCATGACGAGAAGGGACAACGTAGAACACGTCTCTGTCCTGGCACATTTTCTTGTGCGAAACTTCCCTCCGGGTCTTCGGGCCTTGCGAAGCTCTGTGTACTGCGAGCGCTGCTACTCGCAGCTGAGAAGGACCGTGGAGCTAGCGGCGAATTCGGAGAGCTCTTCGCTGCACTGCGCCGCTCTCAAGCGGCTTCGTTCTTCGCCTTCTGCCGTCCGGCGAGAGCTGAACTCCAGCGGTCAGTTGCAGCTCTGCACAACAGCGTGTTCTCAGTTCTGCGGGCAAGCACGCCCTCTTGCCTTTGCCCCGAGTGCAAAGTCCCGAGCGAGCACTCGACTCAGTGCAATGCACCCAGAAGGACGCTCTCGCTCGTCTTTCGAGGAGCGATTCCTAACAGCAGAAGCAGCAGAGGCACAAACTGCACGACGAGAAGGGACAACGTAGAACACGTCTCTGTCCTGGCACGTTTTCGTGTGCGAAACTTCCCTCCGGGTCTTCGGGCCTTGCGAAGCTCCGTGTACTGCGAGCGCTGCTACTCGCAGCTGAGAAGGACCGTGGAGCTAGCGGCGAATTCGGAGAGCTCTTCGCTGCACTGCGCCGCTCGCAAGCGGCTTCGTTCTTCGCCTTCTGCCGTCCGGCGAGAGCTGAACTCCGGCGGTCAGTTGCAGCTCTGCCCAACAGCGTGTTCTCAGTTCTGCGGGCAAGCACGCCCTCTTGCCTTGGCCCCGATTGCAAAGTCCCGAGCGAGCACTCGACTCAGTGCAATGCACCCAGAAGGACGCTCTCGCTCGTCTTTCGAGGAGCGATTCCTAACAGCAGAAGCAGCAGAGGCACAAACTGCATGACGAGAAGGGACAACGTAGAACACGTCTCTGTCCTGGCACATTTTCGTGTGCCATACTTCCCTCCGGGTCTTCGGGCCTTGCGAAGCTCTGTGTACTGCGAGCGCTGCTACTCGCAGCTGAGAAGGACCGTGGAGCAGGCGGCGAATTCGGAGAGCTCTTCGCTGCACTGCGCCGCTCGCAAGCGGCTTCGTTCTTCGCCTTCTGCCGTCCGGCGAGAGCTGAACTCCGGCGGTCAGTTGCAGCTCTGCCCAACAGCGTGTTCTCAGTTCTGCGGGCAAGCACGCCCTCTTGCCTTGACCCCGAGAGCAAAGTCCCCAGCGAGCACTCGACTCAGTGCAATGCACCCAGAAGGACGCTCTCGCTCGTCTTTCGAGGAGCGATTCCTAACAGCAGAAGCAGCAGAGGCACAAACTGCATGACGAGAAGGGACAACGTAGAACACGTCTCTGTCCTGGCACATTTTCGTGTGCGATACTTCCCTCCGGGTCTTCGGGCCTTGCGAAGCTCTGTGTACTGCGAGCGCTGCTACTCGCAGCTGAGAAGGACCGTGGAGCTGGCGGCGAATTCGGAGAGCTCTTCGCTGCACTGCGCCGCTCGCAAGCGGCTTCGTTCTTCGCCTTCTGCCGTCCGGCGAGAGCTGAACTCCAGCGGTCAGTTGCAGCTCTGCCCAACAGCGTGTTCTCAGTTCTGCGGGCAAGCACGCCCTCTTGCCTTGGCCCCGAGAGCAAAGTCCCGAGCGAGCACTCGACTCAGTGCAATGCACCCAGAAGGACGCTCTCGCTCGTCTTTCGAGGAGCGATTCCTAACAGCAGAAGCAGCAGAGGCACAAACTGCATGACGAGAAGGGACAACGTAGAACACGTCTCTGTCCTGGCACATTGTCGTGTGCGATACTTCCCTCCGGGTCTTCGGGCCTTGCGAAGCTCTGTGTACTGCGAGCGCTGTTACTCGCAGCTGAGAAGGACCGTGGAGCAGGCGGCGAATTCGGAGAGCTCTTCGCTGCACTGCGCCGCTCGCAAGCGCCTTCGTTCTTCGCCTTCTGCCGTCCGGCGAGAGCTGAACTCCAGCGGTCAGTTGCAGCTCTGCCCAACAGCGTGTTCTCAGTTCTGCGGGCAAGCACGCCCTCTTGCCTTGGCCCCGAGAGCAAAGTCCCGAGCGAGCACTCGACTCAGTGCAATGCACCCAGAAGGACGCTCTCGCTCGTCTTTCGAGGAGCGATTCCTAACAGCAGAAGCAGCAGAGGCACAAACTGCACGACGAGAAGGGACAACGTAGAACACGTCTCTCTCCTGGCACATTTCCGTGTGCCATACTTCCCTCCGGGTCTTCGGGCCTTGCGAAGCTCCGTGTACTGCGAGCGCTGTTACTCGCAGCTGAGAAGGACCGTGGAGCAGGCGGCGAATTCGGAGAGCTCTTCGCTGCACTGCGCCGCTCGCAAGCGCTTTCGTTCTTCGCCTTCTGCCGTCCGGCGAGAGCTGAACTCCAGCGGTCAGTTGCAGCTCTGCCCAACAGCGTGTTCTCAGTTCTGCGGGCAAGCAAGCCCTCTTGCCTTGGCCCCGAGTGCAAAGTCCCGAGCGAGCACTCGACTCAGTGCAATGCACCCAGAAGGACGCTCTCGCTCGTCTTTCGAGGAGCGATTCCTAACAGCAGAAGCAGCAGAGGCACAAACTGCACGACGAGAAGGGACAACGTAGAACACGTCTCTCTCCTGGCACATTTCCGTGTGCCATACTTACCTCCGGGTCTTCGGGCCTTGCGAAGCTCCGTGTACTGCGAGCGCTGTTACTCGCAGCTGAGAAGGACCGTGGAGCAGGCGGCGAATTCGGAGAGCTCTTCGCTGCACTGCGCCGCTCGCAAGCGCCTTCGTTCTTCGCCTTCTGCCGTCCGGCGAGAGCTGAACTCCAGCGGTCAGTTGCAGCTCTGCCCAACAGCGTGTTCTCAGTTCTGCGGGCAAGCACGCCCTCTTGCCTTGGCCCCGAGTGCAAAGTCCCGAGCGAGCACTCGACTCAGTGCAATGCACCCGGAAGGACGCTCTCGCTCGTCTTTCGAGGAGCGATTCCTAACAGCAGAAGCAGCAGAGGCACAAACTGCATGACGAGAAGGGACAACGTAGAACACGTCTCTGTCCTGGCACGTTTTCGTGTGCGATACTTCCCTCCGGGTCTTCGGGCCTTGCGAAGCTCCGTGTACTGCGAGCGCTGCTACTCGCAGCTGAGAAGGACCGTGGAGCTGGCGGCGAATTCGGAGAGCTCTTCGCTGCACTGCGCCGCTCGCAAGCGGCTTCGTTCTACGCCTTCTGCCGTCCGGCGAGAGCTGAACTCCGGCGGTCAGTTGCAGCTCTGCCCAACAGCGTGTTCTCAGTTCTGCGGGCAAGCACGCCCTCTTGCCTTGGCCCCGAGAGCAAAGTCCCGAGCGAGCACTCGACTCAGTGCAATGCACCCGGAAGGACGCTCTCGCTCGTCTTTCGAGGAGCGATTCCTAACAGCAGAAGCAGCAGAGGCACAAACTGCATGACGAGAAGGGACAACGTAGAACACGTCTCTGTCCTGGCACGTTTTCGTGTGCGATACTTCCCTCCGGGTCTTCGGGCCTTGCGAAGCTCCGTGTACTGCGAGCGCTGCTACTCGCAGCTGAGAAGGACCGTGGAGCTGGCGGCGAATTCGGAGAGCTCTTCGCTGCACTGCGCCGCTCGCAAGCGGCTTCGTTCTTCGCCTTCTGCCGTCCGGCGAGAGCTGAACTCCGGCGGTCAGTTGCAGCTCTGCCCAACAGCGTGTTCTCAGTTCTGCGGGCAAGCACGCCCTCTTGCCTTGGCCCCGAGAGCAAAGTCCCGAGCGAGCACTCGACTCAGTGCAATGCACCCGGAAGGACGCTCTCGCTCGTCTTTCGAGGAGCGATTCCTAACAGCAGAAGCAGCAGAGGCACAAACTGCATGACGAGAAGGGACAACGTAGAACACGTCTCTGTCCTGGCACATTTTCGTGTGCGAAACTTCCCTCCGGGTCTTCGGGCCTTGCGAAGCTCCGTGTACTGCGAGCGCTGCTACTCGCAGCTGAGAAGGACCGTGGAGCTAGCGGCGAATTCGGAGAGCTCTTCGCTGCACTGCGCCGCTCGCAAGCGGCTTCGTTCTTCGCCTTCTGCCGTCCGGCGAGAGCTGAACTCCGGCGGTCAGTTGCAGCTCTGCCCAACAGCGTGTTCTCAGTTCTGCGGGCAAGCACGCCCTCTTGCCTTGGCCCCGAGTGCAAAGTCCCGAGCGAGCACTCGACTCAGTGCAATGCACCCGGAAGGACGCTCTCGCTCGTCTTTCGAGGAGCGATTCCTAACAGCAGAAGCAGCAGAGGCACAAACTGCATGACGAGAAGGGACAACGTAGAACACGTCTCTGTCCTGGCACATTTTCGTGTGCGAAACTTCCCTCCGGGTCTTCGGGCCTTGCGAAGCTCTGTGTACTGCGAGCGCTGCTACTCGCAGCTGAGAAGGACCGTGGAGCAGGCGGCGAATTCGGAGAGCTCTTCGCTGCACTGCGCCGCTCGCAAGCGGCTTCGTTCTTCGCCTTCTGCCGTCCGGCGAGAGCTGAACTCCAGCGGTCAGTTGCAGCTCTGCCCAACAGCGTGTTCTCAGTTCTGCGGGCAAGCACGCCCTCTTGCCTTGGCCCCGAGTGCAAAGTCCCGAGCGAGCACTCGACTCAGTGCAATGCACCCAGAAGGACGCTCTCGCTCGTCTTTCGAGGAGCGATTCCTAACAGCAGAAGCAGCAGAGGCACAAACTGCATGACGAGAAGGGACAACGTAGAACACGTCTCTGTCCTGGCACATTTTCGTGTGCGAAACTTCCCTCCGGGTCTTCGGGCCTTGCGAAGCTCTGTGTACTGCGAGCGCTGCTACTCGCAGCTGAGAAGGACCGTGGAGCTAGCGGCGAATTCGGAGAGCTCTTCGCTGCACTGCGCCGCTCGCAAGCGGCTTCGTTCTTCGCCTTCTGCCGTCCGGCGAGAGCTGAACTCCAGCGGTCAGTTGCAGCTCTGCCCAACAGCGTGTTCTCAGTTCTGCGGGCAAGCACGCCCTCTTGCCTTGGCCCCGAGAGCAAAGTCCCGAGCGAGCACTCGACTCAGTGCAATGCACCCAGAAGGACGCTCTCGCTCGTCTTTCGAGGAGCGATTCCTAACAGCAGAAGCAGCAGAGGCACAAACTGCACGACGAGAAGGGACAACGTAGAACACGTCTCTGTCCTGGCACATTGTCGTGTGCGATACTTCCCTCCGGGTCTTCGGGCCTTGCGAAGCTCCGTGTACTGCGAGCGCTGTTACTCGCAGCTGAGAAGGACCGTGGAGCAGGCGGCGAATTCGGAGAGCTCTTCGCTGCACTGCGCCGCTCGCAAGCGGCTTCGTTCTTCGCCTTCTGCCGTCCGGCGAGAGCTGAACTCCAGCGGTCAGTTGCAGCTCTGCCCAACAGCGTGTTCTCAGTTCTGCGGGCAAGCACGCCCTCTTGCCTTGGCCCCGAGAGCAAAGTCCCGAGCGAGCACTCGACTCAGTGCAATGCACCCAGAAGGACGCTCTCGCTCGTCTTTCGAGGAGCGATTCCTAACAGCAGAAGCAGCAGAGGCACAAACTGCACGACGAGAAGGGACAACGTAGAACACGTCTCTCTCCTGGCACATTTCCGTGTGCCATACTTCCCTCCGGATCTTCGGGCCTTGCGAAGCTCCGTGTACTGCGAGCGCTGTTACTCGCAGCTGAGAAGGACCGTGGAGCGGGCGGCGAATTCGGAGAGCTCTTCGCTGCACTGCGCCGCTCGCAAGCGGCTTCGTTCTTCGCCTTCTGCCGTCCGGCGAGAGCAGAACTCCGGCGGTCAGTTGCAGCTCTGCCCAGCAGCGTGTTCTCAGTTCTGCGGGCAAGCACGCCCTCTTGCCTTGGCCCCGAGTGCAAAGTCCCGAGCGAGCACTCGACTCAGTGCAATGCACCCGGAAGGACGCTCTCGCTCGTCTTTCGAGGAGCGATTCCTAACAGCAGAAGCAGCAGAGGCACAAACTGCACGACGAGAAGGGACAACGTAGAACACGTCTCTGTCCTGGCACGTTTTCGTGTGCGAAACTTCCCTCCGGGTCTTCGGGCCTTGCGAAGCTCCGTGTACTGCGAGCGCTGCTACTCGCAGCTGAGAAGGACCGTGGAGCTAGCGGCGAATTCGGAGAGCTCTTCGCTGCACTGCGCCGCTCGCAAGCGGCTTCGTTCTTCGCCTTCTGCCGTCCGGCGAGAGCTGAACTCCGGCGGTCAGTTGCAGCTCTGCCCAACAGCGTGTTCTCAGTTCTGCGGGCAAGCACGCCCTCTTGCCTTGGCCCCGAGAGCAAAGTCCCGAGCGAGCACTCGACTCAGTGCAATGCACCCGGAAGGACGCTCTCGCTCGCCTTTCAAGGAGCGATTCCTAACAGCAGAAGCAGCAGAGGCACAAACTGCACGACGAGAAGGGACAACGTAGAACACGTCTCTGTCCTGGCACATTTCCGTGTGCCATACTTCCCTCCGGGTCTTCGGGCCTTGCGAAGCTCCGTGTACTGCGAGCGCTGTTACTCGCAGCTGAGAAGGACCGTGGAGCAGGCGGCGAATTCGGAGAGCTCTTCGCTGCACTGCGCCGCTCGCAAGCGCCTTCGTTCTTCGCCTTCTGCCGTCCGGCGAGAGCTGAACTCCAGCGGTCAGTTGCAGCTCTGCCCAACAGCGTGTTCTCAGTTCTGCGGGCAAGCACGCCCTCTTGCCTTTGCCCCGAGTGCAAAGTCCCGAGCGAGCACTCGACTCAGTGCAATGCACCCAGAAGGACGCTCTCGCTCGTCTTTCGAGGAGCGATTCCTAACAGCAGAAGCAGCAGAGGCACAAACTGCACGACGAGAAGGGACAACGTAGAACACGTCTCTGTCCTGGCACGTTTTCGTGTGCGAAACTTCCCTCCGGGTCTTCGGGCCTTGCGAAGCTCCGTGTACTGCGAGCGCTGCTACTCGCAGCTGAGAAGGACCGTGGAGCTAGCGGCGAATTCGGAGAGCTCTTCGCTGCACTGCGCCGCTCGCAAGCGGCTTCGTTCTTCGCCTTCTGCCGTCCGGCGAGAGCTGAACTCCGGCGGTCAGTTGCAGCTCTGCCCAACAGCGTGTTCTCAGTTCTGCGGGCAAGCACGCCCTCTTGCCTTGGCCCCGATTGCAAAGTCCCGAGCGAGCACTCGACTCAGTGCAATGCACCCAGAAGGACGCTCTCGCTCGTCTTTCGAGGAGCGATTCCTAACAGCAGAAGCAGCAGAGGCACAAACTGCATGACGAGAAGGGACAACGTAGAACACGTCTCTGTCCTGGCACATTTTCTTGTGCGAAACTTCCCTCCGGGTCTTCGGGCCTTGCGAAGCTCTGTGTACTGCGAGCGCTGCTACTCGCAGCTGAGAAGGACCGTGGAGCTAGCGGCGAATTCGGAGAGCTCTTCGCTGCACTGCGCCGCTCTCAAGCGGCTTCGTTCTTCGCCTTCTGCCGTCCGGCGAGAGCTGAACTCCAGCGGTCAGTTGCAGCTCTGCACAACAGCGTGTTCTCAGTTCTGCGGGCAAGCACGCCCTCTTGCCTTTGCCCCGAGTGCAAAGTCCCGAGCGAGCACTCGACTCAGTGCAATGCACCCAGAAGGACGCTCTCGCTCGTCTTTCGAGGAGCGATTCCTAACAGCAGAAGCAGCAGAGGCACAAACTGCACGACGAGAAGGGACAACGTAGAACACGTCTCTGTCCTGGCACGTTTTCGTGTGCGAAACTTCCCTCCGGGTCTTCGGGCCTTGCGAAGCTCCGTGTACTGCGAGCGCTGCTACTCGCAGCTGAGAAGGACCGTGGAGCTAGCGGCGAATTCGGAGAGCTCTTCGCTGCACTGCGCCGCTCGCAAGCGGCTTCGTTCTTCGCCTTCTGCCGTCCGGCGAGAGCTGAACTCCGGCGGTCAGTTGCAGCTCTGCCCAACAGCGTGTTCTCAGTTCTGCGGGCAAGCACGCCCTCTTGCCTTGGCCCCGATTGCAAAGTCCCGAGCGAGCACTCGACTCAGTGCAATGCACCCAGAAGGACGCTCTCGCTCGTCTTTCGAGGAGCGATTCCTAACAGCAGAAGCAGCAGAGGCACAAACTGCATGACGAGAAGGGACAACGTAGAACACGTCTCTGTCCTGGCACATTTTCGTGTGCCATACTTCCCTCCGGGTCTTCGGGCCTTGCGAAGCTCTGTGTACTGCGAGCGCTGCTACTCGCAGCTGAGAAGGACCGTGGAGCAGGCGGCGAATTCGGAGAGCTCTTCGCTGCACTGCGCCGCTCGCAAGCGGCTTCGTTCTTCGCCTTCTGCCGTCCGGCGAGAGCTGAACTCCGGCGGTCAGTTGCAGCTCTGCCCAACAGCGTGTTCTCAGTTCTGCGGGCAAGCACGCCCTCTTGCCTTGACCCCGAGAGCAAAGTCCCCAGCGAGCACTCGACTCAGTGCAATGCACCCAGAAGGACGCTCTCGCTCGTCTTTCGAGGAGCGATTCCTAACAGCAGAAGCAGCAGAGGCACAAACTGCATGACGAGAAGGGACAACGTAGAACACGTCTCTGTCCTGGCACATTTTCGTGTGCGATACTTCCCTCCGGGTCTTCGGGCCTTGCGAAGCTCTGTGTACTGCGAGCGCTGCTACTCGCAGCTGAGAAGGACCGTGGAGCTGGCGGCGAATTCGGAGAGCTCTTCGCTGCACTGCGCCGCTCGCAAGCGGCTTCGTTCTTCGCCTTCTGCCGTCCGGCGAGAGCTGAACTCCAGCGGTCAGTTGCAGCTCTGCCCAACAGCGTGTTCTC
This sequence comes from Sturnus vulgaris, assembly GCF_052056855.1. Taxonomy (NCBI): domain Eukaryota; kingdom Metazoa; phylum Chordata; class Aves; order Passeriformes; family Sturnidae; genus Sturnus; species Sturnus vulgaris. The sequence goes on from NW_028276615.1 coordinate 36,817, forward strand.
AGTTCTGCGGGCAAGCACGCCCTCTTGCCTTGGCCCCGAGAGCAAAGTCCCGAGCGAGCACTCGACTCAGTGCAATGCACCCAGAAGGACGCTCTCGCTCGTCTTTCGAGGAGCGATTCCTAACAGCAGAAGCAGCAGAGGCACAAACTGCATGACGAGAAGGGACAACGTAGAACACGTCTCTGTCCTGGCACATTGTCGTGTGCGATACTTCCCTCCGGGTCTTCGGGCCTTGCGAAGCTCTGTGTACTGCGAGCGCTGTTACTCGCAGCTGAGAAGGACCGTGGAGCAGGCGGCGAATTCGGAGAGCTCTTCGCTGCACTGCGCCGCTCGCAAGCGCCTTCGTTCTTCGCCTTCTGCCGTCCGGCGAGAGCTGAACTCCAGCGGTCAGTTGCAGCTCTGCCCAACAGCGTGTTCTCAGTTCTGCGGGCAAGCACGCCCTCTTGCCTTGGCCCCGAGAGCAAAGTCCCGAGCGAGCACTCGACTCAGTGCAATGCACCCAGAAGGACGCTCTCGCTCGTCTTTCGAGGAGCGATTCCTAACAGCAGAAGCAGCAGAGGCACAAACTGCACGACGAGAAGGGACAACGTAGAACACGTCTCTCTCCTGGCACATTTCCGTGTGCCATACTTCCCTCCGGGTCTTCGGGCCTTGCGAAGCTCCGTGTACTGCGAGCGCTGTTACTCGCAGCTGAGAAGGACCGTGGAGCAGGCGGCGAATTCGGAGAGCTCTTCGCTGCACTGCGCCGCTCGCAAGCGCTTTCGTTCTTCGCCTTCTGCCGTCCGGCGAGAGCTGAACTCCAGCGGTCAGTTGCAGCTCTGCCCAACAGCGTGTTCTCAGTTCTGCGGGCAAGCAAGCCCTCTTGCCTTGGCCCCGAGTGCAAAGTCCCGAGCGAGCACTCGACTCAGTGCAATGCACCCAGAAGGACGCTCTCGCTCGTCTTTCGAGGAGCGATTCCTAACAGCAGAAGCAGCAGAGGCACAAACTGCACGACGAGAAGGGACAACGTAGAACACGTCTCTCTCCTGGCACATTTCCGTGTGCCATACTTACCTCCGGGTCTTCGGGCCTTGCGAAGCTCCGTGTACTGCGAGCGCTGTTACTCGCAGCTGAGAAGGACCGTGGAGCAGGCGGCGAATTCGGAGAGCTCTTCGCTGCACTGCGCCGCTCGCAAGCGCCTTCGTTCTTCGCCTTCTGCCGTCCGGCGAGAGCTGAACTCCAGCGGTCAGTTGCAGCTCTGCCCAACAGCGTGTTCTCAGTTCTGCGGGCAAGCACGCCCTCTTGCCTTGGCCCCGAGTGCAAAGTCCCGAGCGAGCACTCGACTCAGTGCAATGCACCCGGAAGGACGCTCTCGCTCGTCTTTCGAGGAGCGATTCCTAACAGCAGAAGCAGCAGAGGCACAAACTGCATGACGAGAAGGGACAACGTAGAACACGTCTCTGTCCTGGCACGTTTTCGTGTGCGATACTTCCCTCCGGGTCTTCGGGCCTTGCGAAGCTCCGTGTACTGCGAGCGCTGCTACTCGCAGCTGAGAAGGACCGTGGAGCTGGCGGCGAATTCGGAGAGCTCTTCGCTGCACTGCGCCGCTCGCAAGCGGCTTCGTTCTACGCCTTCTGCCGTCCGGCGAGAGCTGAACTCCGGCGGTCAGTTGCAGCTCTGCCCAACAGCGTGTTCTCAGTTCTGCGGGCAAGCACGCCCTCTTGCCTTGGCCCCGAGAGCAAAGTCCCGAGCGAGCACTCGACTCAGTGCAATGCACCCGGAAGGACGCTCTCGCTCGTCTTTCGAGGAGCGATTCCTAACAGCAGAAGCAGCAGAGGCACAAACTGCATGACGAGAAGGGACAACGTAGAACACGTCTCTGTCCTGGCACGTTTTCGTGTGCGATACTTCCCTCCGGGTCTTCGGGCCTTGCGAAGCTCCGTGTACTGCGAGCGCTGCTACTCGCAGCTGAGAAGGACCGTGGAGCTGGCGGCGAATTCGGAGAGCTCTTCGCTGCACTGCGCCGCTCGCAAGCGGCTTCGTTCTTCGCCTTCTGCCGTCCGGCGAGAGCTGAACTCCGGCGGTCAGTTGCAGCTCTGCCCAACAGCGTGTTCTCAGTTCTGCGGGCAAGCACGCCCTCTTGCCTTGGCCCCGAGAGCAAAGTCCCGAGCGAGCACTCGACTCAGTGCAATGCACCCGGAAGGACGCTCTCGCTCGTCTTTCGAGGAGCGATTCCTAACAGCAGAAGCAGCAGAGGCACAAACTGCATGACGAGAAGGGACAACGTAGAACACGTCTCTGTCCTGGCACATTTTCGTGTGCGAAACTTCCCTCCGGGTCTTCGGGCCTTGCGAAGCTCCGTGTACTGCGAGCGCTGCTACTCGCAGCTGAGAAGGACCGTGGAGCTAGCGGCGAATTCGGAGAGCTCTTCGCTGCACTGCGCCGCTCGCAAGCGGCTTCGTTCTTCGCCTTCTGCCGTCCGGCGAGAGCTGAACTCCGGCGGTCAGTTGCAGCTCTGCCCAACAGCGTGTTCTCAGTTCTGCGGGCAAGCACGCCCTCTTGCCTTGGCCCCGAGTGCAAAGTCCCGAGCGAGCACTCGACTCAGTGCAATGCACCCGGAAGGACGCTCTCGCTCGTCTTTCGAGGAGCGATTCCTAACAGCAGAAGCAGCAGAGGCACAAACTGCATGACGAGAAGGGACAACGTAGAACACGTCTCTGTCCTGGCACATTTTCGTGTGCGAAACTTCCCTCCGGGTCTTCGGGCCTTGCGAAGCTCTGTGTACTGCGAGCGCTGCTACTCGCAGCTGAGAAGGACCGTGGAGCAGGCGGCGAATTCGGAGAGCTCTTCGCTGCACTGCGCCGCTCGCAAGCGGCTTCGTTCTTCGCCTTCTGCCGTCCGGCGAGAGCTGAACTCCAGCGGTCAGTTGCAGCTCTGCCCAACAGCGTGTTCTCAGTTCTGCGGGCAAGCACGCCCTCTTGCCTTGGCCCCGAGTGCAAAGTCCCGAGCGAGCACTCGACTCAGTGCAATGCACCCAGAAGGACGCTCTCGCTCGTCTTTCGAGGAGCGATTCCTAACAGCAGAAGCAGCAGAGGCACAAACTGCATGACGAGAAGGGACAACGTAGAACACGTCTCTGTCCTGGCACATTTTCGTGTGCGAAACTTCCCTCCGGGTCTTCGGGCCTTGCGAAGCTCTGTGTACTGCGAGCGCTGCTACTCGCAGCTGAGAAGGACCGTGGAGCTAGCGGCGAATTCGGAGAGCTCTTCGCTGCACTGCGCCGCTCGCAAGCGGCTTCGTTCTTCGCCTTCTGCCGTCCGGCGAGAGCTGAACTCCAGCGGTCAGTTGCAGCTCTGCCCAACAGCGTGTTCTCAGTTCTGCGGGCAAGCACGCCCTCTTGCCTTGGCCCCGAGAGCAAAGTCCCGAGCGAGCACTCGACTCAGTGCAATGCACCCAGAAGGACGCTCTCGCTCGTCTTTCGAGGAGCGATTCCTAACAGCAGAAGCAGCAGAGGCACAAACTGCACGACGAGAAGGGACAACGTAGAACACGTCTCTGTCCTGGCACATTGTCGTGTGCGATACTTCCCTCCGGGTCTTCGGGCCTTGCGAAGCTCCGTGTACTGCGAGCGCTGTTACTCGCAGCTGAGAAGGACCGTGGAGCAGGCGGCGAATTCGGAGAGCTCTTCGCTGCACTGCGCCGCTCGCAAGCGGCTTCGTTCTTCGCCTTCTGCCGTCCGGCGAGAGCTGAACTCCAGCGGTCAGTTGCAGCTCTGCCCAACAGCGTGTTCTCAGTTCTGCGGGCAAGCACGCCCTCTTGCCTTGGCCCCGAGAGCAAAGTCCCGAGCGAGCACTCGACTCAGTGCAATGCACCCAGAAGGACGCTCTCGCTCGTCTTTCGAGGAGCGATTCCTAACAGCAGAAGCAGCAGAGGCACAAACTGCACGACGAGAAGGGACAACGTAGAACACGTCTCTCTCCTGGCACATTTCCGTGTGCCATACTTCCCTCCGGATCTTCGGGCCTTGCGAAGCTCCGTGTACTGCGAGCGCTGTTACTCGCAGCTGAGAAGGACCGTGGAGCGGGCGGCGAATTCGGAGAGCTCTTCGCTGCACTGCGCCGCTCGCAAGCGGCTTCGTTCTTCGCCTTCTGCCGTCCGGCGAGAGCAGAACTCCGGCGGTCAGTTGCAGCTCTGCCCAGCAGCGTGTTCTCAGTTCTGCGGGCAAGCACGCCCTCTTGCCTTGGCCCCGAGTGCAAAGTCCCGAGCGAGCACTCGACTCAGTGCAATGCACCCGGAAGGACGCTCTCGCTCGTCTTTCGAGGAGCGATTCCTAACAGCAGAAGCAGCAGAGGCACAAACTGCACGACGAGAAGGGACAACGTAGAACACGTCTCTGTCCTGGCACGTTTTCGTGTGCGAAACTTCCCTCCGGGTCTTCGGGCCTTGCGAAGCTCCGTGTACTGCGAGCGCTGCTACTCGCAGCTGAGAAGGACCGTGGAGCTAGCGGCGAATTCGGAGAGCTCTTCGCTGCACTGCGCCGCTCGCAAGCGGCTTCGTTCTTCGCCTTCTGCCGTCCGGCGAGAGCTGAACTCCGGCGGTCAGTTGCAGCTCTGCCCAACAGCGTGTTCTCAGTTCTGCGGGCAAGCACGCCCTCTTGCCTTGGCCCCGAGAGCAAAGTCCCGAGCGAGCACTCGACTCAGTGCAATGCACCCGGAAGGACGCTCTCGCTCGTCTTTCAAGGAGCGATTCCTAACAGCAGAAGCAGCAGAGGCACAAACTGCATGACGAGAAGGGACAACGTAGAACACGTCTCTGTCCTGGCACATTTTCGTGTGCGATACTTCCCTCCGGCTCTTCGGGCCTTGCGAAGCTCCGTGTACTGCGAGCGCTGCTACTCGCAGCTGAGAAGGACCGTGGAGCTAGCGGCGAATTCGGAGAGCTCTTCGCTGCACTGCGCCGCTCGCAAGCGGCTTCGTTCTTCGCCTTCTGCCGTCCGGCGAGAGCTGAACTCCGGCGGTCAGTTGCAGCTCTGCCCAACAGCGTGTTCTCAGTTCTGCGGGCAAGCACGCCCTCTTGCCTTGGCCGCGAGAGCAAAGTCCCGAGCGAGCACTCGACTCAGTGCAATGCACCCGGAAGGACGCTCTCGCTCGTCTTTCAAGGAGCGATTCCTAACAGCAGAAGCAGCAGAGGCACAAACTGCATGACGAGAAGGGACAACGTAGAACACGTCTCTGTCCTGGCACATTTTCGTGTGCGAAACTTCCCTCCGGGTCTTCGGGCCTTGCGAAGCTCCGTGTACTGCGAGCGCTGCTACTCGCAGCTGAGAAGGACCGTGGAGCTAGCGGCGAATTCGGAGAGCTCTTCGCTGCACTGCGCCGCTCGCAAGCGCCTTCGTTCTTCGCCTTCTGCCGTCCGGCGAGAGCTGAACTCCGGCGGTCAGTTGCAGCTCTGCCCAACAGCGTGTTCTCAGTTCTGCGGGCAAGCACGCCCTCTTGCCTTGGCCCCGAGAGCAAAGTCCCGAGCGAGCACTCGACTCAGTGCAATGCACCCGGAAGGACGCTCTCGCTCGTCTTTCAAGGAGCGATTCCTAACAGCAGAAGCAGCAGAGGCACAAACTGCATGACGAGAAGGGACAACGTAGAACACGTCTCTGTCCTGGCACATTTTCGTGTGCCATACTTCCCTCCGGGTCTTCGGGCCTTGCGAAGCTCCGTGTACTGCGAGCGCTGCTACTCGCAGCTGAGAAGGACCGTGGAGCTAGCGGCGAATTCGGAGAGCTCTTCGCTGCACTGCGCCGCTCGCAAGCGCCTTCGTTCTTCGCCTTCTGCCGTCCGGCGAGAGCTGAACTCCGGCGGTCAGTTGCAGCTCTGCCCAACAGCGTGTTCTCAGTTCTGCGGGCAAGCACGCCCTCTTGCCTTGGCCCCGAGAGCAAAGTCCCGAGCGAGCACTCGACTCAGTGCAATGCACCCGGAAGGACGCTCTCGCTCGTCTTTCAAGGAGCGATTCCTAACAGCAGAAGCAGCAGAGGCACAAACTGCATGACGAGAAGGGACAACGTAGAACACGTCTCTGTCCTGGCACATTTTCGTGTGCGAAACTTCCCTCCGGGTCTTCGGGCCTTGCGAAGCTCCGTGTACTGCGAGCGCTGCTACTCGCAGCTGAGAAGGACCGTGGAGCTAGCGGCGAATTCGGAGAGCTCTTCGCTGCACTGCGCCGCTCGCAAGCGCCTTCGTTCTTCGCCTTCTGCCGTCCGGCGAGAGCTGAACTCCGGCGGTCAGTTGCAGCTCTGCCCAACAGCGTGTTCTCAGTTCTGCGGGCAAGCACGCCCTCTTGCCTTGGCCCCGAGAGCAAAGTCCCGAGCGAGCACTCGACTCAGTGCAATGCACCCGGAAGGACGCTCTCGCTCGTCTTTCAAGGAGCGATTCCTAACAGCAGAAGCAGCAGAGGCACAAACTGCATGACGAGAAGGGACAACGTAGAACACGTCTCTGTCCTGGCACATTTTCGTGTGCGAAACTTCCCTCCGGGTCTTCGGGCCTTGCGAAGCTCCGTGTACTGCGAGCGCTGCTACTCGCAGCTGAGAAGGACCGTGGAGCTAGCGGCGAATTCGGAGAGCTCTTCGCTGCACTGCGCCGCTCGCAAGCGGCTTCGTTCTTCGCCTTCTGCCGTCCGGCGAGAGCTGAACTCCGGCGGTCAGTTGCAGCTCTGCCCAACAGCGTGTTCTCAGTTCTGCGGGCAAGCACGCCCTCTTGCCTTGGCCCCGAGAGCAAAGTCCCGAGCGAGCACTCGACTCAGTGCAATGCACCCAGAAGGACGCTCTCGCTCGTCTTTCGAGGAGCGATTCCTAACAGCAGAAGCAGCAGAGGCACAAACTGCATGACGAGAAGGGACAACGTAGAACACGTCTCTGTCCTGGCACATTTTCGTGTGCCATACTTCCCTCCGGCTCTTCGGGCCTTGCGAAGCTCTGTGTACTGCGAGCGCTGCTACTCGCAGCTGAGAAGGACCGTGGAGCTGGCGGCGAATTCGGAGAGCTCTTCGCTGCACTGCGCCGCTCGCAAGCGGCTTCGTTCTTCGCCTTCTGCCGTCCGGCGAGAGCTGAACTCCGGCGGTCAGTTGCAGCTCTGCCCAACAGCGTGTTCTCAGTTCTGCGGGCAAGCACGCCCTCTTGCCTTGACCCCGAGAGCAAAGTCCCCAGCGAGCACTCGACTCAGTGCAATGCACCCAGAAGGACGCTCTCGCTCGTCTTTCGAGGAGCGATTCCTAACAGCAGAAGCAGCAGAGGCACAAACTGCATGACGAGAAGGGACAACGTAGAACACGTCTCTGTCCTGGCACATTTTCGTGTGCGATACTTCCCTCCGGGTCTTCGGGCCTTGCGAAGCTCTGTGTACTGCGAGCGCTGCTACTCGCAGCTGAGAAGGACCGTGGAGCTGGCGGCGAATTCGGAGAGCTCTTCGCTGCACTGCGCCGCTCGCAAGCGGCTTCGTTCTTCGCCTTCTGCCGTCCGGCGAGAGCTGAACTCCAGCGGTCAGTTGCAGCTCTGCCCAACAGCGTGTTCTCAGTTCTGCGGGCAAGCACGCCCTCTTGCCTTGGCCCCGAGAGCAAAGTCCCGAGCGAGCACTCGACTCAGTGCAATGCACCCAGAAGGACGCTCTCGCTCGTCTTTCGAGGAGCGATTCCTAACAGCAGAAGCAGCAGAGGCACAAACTGCACGACGAGAAGGGACAACGTAGAACACGTCTCTGTCCTGGCACATTGTCGTGTGCGATACTTCCCTCCGGGTCTTCGGGCCTTGCGAAGCTCCGTGTACTGCGAGCGCTGTTACTCGCAGCTGAGAAGGACCGTGGAGCAGGCGGCGAATTCGGAGAGCTCTTCGCTGCACTGCGCCGCTCGCAAGCGCCTTCGTTCTTCGCCTTCTGCCGTCCGGCGAGAGCTGAACTCCAGCGGTCAGTTGCAGCTCTGCCCAACAGCGTGTTCTCAGTTCTGCGGGCAAGCACGCCCTCTTGCCTTGGCCCCGAGAGCAAAGTCCCGAGCGAGCACTCGACTCAGTGCAATGCACCCAGAAGGACGCTCTCGCTCGTCTTTCGAGGAGCGATTCCTAACAGCAGAAGCAGCAGAGGCACAAACTGCACGACGAGAAGGGACAACGTAGAACACGTCTCTCTCCTGGCACATTTCCGTGTGCCATACTTCCCTCCGGGTCTTCGGGCCTTGCGAAGCTCCGTGTACTGCGAGCGCTGTTACTCGCAGCTGAGAAGGACCGTGGAGCAGGCGGCGAATTCGGAGAGCTCTTCGCTGCACTGCGCCGCTCGCAAGCGCCTTCGTTCTTCGCCTTCTGCCGTCCGGCGAGAGCTGAACTCCAGCGGTCAGTTGCAGCTCTGCCCAACAGCGTGTTCTCAGTTCTGCGGGCAAGCACGCCCTCTTGCCTTTGCCCCGAGTGCAAAGTCCCGAGCGAGCACTCGACTCAGTGCAATGCACCCAGAAGGACGCTCTCGCTCGTCTTTCGAGGAGCGATTCCTAACAGCAGAAGCAGCAGAGGCACAAACTGCATGACGAGAAGGGACAACGTAGAACACGTCTCTGTCCTGGCACATTTTCGTGTGCCATACTTCCCTCCGGGTCTTCGGGCCTTGCGAAGCTCCGTGTACTGCGAGCGCTGTTACTCGCAGCTGAGAAGGACCGTGGAGCAGGCGGCGAATTCGGAGAGCTCTTCGCTGCACTGCGCCGCTCGCAAGCGCCTTCGTTCTTCGCCTTCTGCCGTCCGGCGAGAGCTGAACTCCAGCGGTCAGTTGCAGCTCTGCCCAACAGCGTGTTCTCAGTTCTGCGGGCAAGCACGCCCTCTTGCCTTGGCCCCGAGTGCAAAGTCCCGAGCGAGCACTCGACTCAGTGCAATGCACCCGGAAGGACGCTCTCGCTCGTCTTTCGAGGAGCGATTCCTAACAGCAGAAGCAGCAGAGGCACAAACTGCATGACGAGAAGGGACAACGTAGAACACGTCTCTGTCCTGGCACGTTTTCGTGTGCGATACTTCCCTCCGGGTCTTCGGGCCTTGCGAAGCTCCGTGTACGGCGAGCGCTGCTACTCGCAGCTGAGAAGGACCGTGGAGCTGGCGGCGAATTCGGAGAGCTCTTCGCTGCACTGCGCCGCTGGCAAGCGGCTTCGTTCTACGCCTTCTGCCGTCCGGCGAGAGCTGAACTCCGGCGGTCAGTTGCAGCTCTGCCCAACAGCGTGTTCTCAGTTCTGCGGGCAAGCACGCCCTCTTGCCTTGGCCCCGAGAGCAAAGTCCCGAGCGAGCACTCGACTCAGTGCAATGCACCCGGAAGGACGCTCTCGCTCGTCTTTCGAGGAGCGATTCCTAACAGCAGAAGCAGCAGAGGCACAAACTGCATGACGAGAAGGGACAACGTAGAACACGTCTCTGTCCTGGCACGTTTTCGTGTGCGATACTTCCCTCCGGGTCTTCGGGCCTTGCGAAGCTCCGTGTACGGCGAGCGCTGCTACTCGCAGCTGAGAAGGACCGTGGAGCTAGCGGCGAATTCGGAGAGCTCTTCGCTGCACTGCGCCGCTCGCAAGCGGCTTCGTTCTTCGCCTTCTGCCGTCCGGCGAGAGCTGAACTCCGGCGGTCAGTTGCAGCTCTGCCCAACAGCGTGTTCTCAGTTCTGCGGGCAAGCACGCCCTCTTGCCTTGGCCCCGAGAGCAAAGTCCCGAGCGAGCACTCGACTCAGTGCAATGCACCCAGAAGGACGCTCTCGCTCGTCTTTCGAGGAGCGATTCCTAACAGCAGAAGCAGCAGAGGCACAAACTGCACGACGAGAAGGGACAACGTAGAACACGTCTCTGTCCTGGCACATTGTCGTGTGCGATACTTCCCTCCGGGTCTTCGGGCCTTGCGAAGCTCCGTGTACTGCGAGCGCTGTTACTCGCAGCTGAGAAGGACCGTGGAGCAGGCGGCGAATTCGGAGAGCTCTTCGCTGCACTGCGCCGCTCGCAAGCGCCTTCGTTCTTCGCCTTCTGCCGTCCGGCGAGAGCTGAACTCCGGCGGTCAGTTGCAGCTCTGCCCAACAGCGTGTTCTCAGTTCTGCGGGCAAGCACGCCCTCTTGCCTTGGCCCCGAGAGCAAAGTCCCGAGCGAGCACTCGACTCAGTGCAATGCACCCGGAAGGACGCTCGCGCTCGTCTTTCAAGGAGCGATTCCTAACAGCAGAAGCTGCAGAGGCACAAACTGCATGACGAGAAGGGACAACGTAGAACACGTCTCTGTCCTGGCACATTTTCGTGTGCGATACTTCCCTCCGGGTCTTCGGGCCTTGCGAAGCCCCGTGTACGGCGAGCGCTGCTACTCGCAGCTGAGAAGGACCGTGGAGCTAGCGGCGAATTCGGAGAGCTCTTCGCTGCACTGCGCCGCTCGCAAGCGGCTTCGTTCTTCGCCTTCTGCCGTCCGGCGAGAGCTGAACTCCGGCGGTCAGTTGCAGCTCTGCCCAACAGCGTGTTCTCAGTTCTGCGGGCAAGCACGCCCTCTTGCCTTGGCCCCGAGAGCAAAGTCCCGAGCGAGCACTCGACTCAGTGCAATGCACCCGGAAGGACGCTCTCGCTCGTCTTTCAAGGAGCGATTCCTAACAGCAGAAGCAGCAGAGGCACAAACTGCATGACGAGAAGGGACAACGTAGAACACGTCTCTGTCCTGGCACATTTTCGTGTGCGATACTTCCCTCCGGGTCTTCGGGCCTTGCGAAGCCCCGTGTACTGCGAGCGCTGCTACTCGCAGCTGAGAAGGACCGTGGAGCTAGCGGCGAATTCGGAGAGCTCTTCGCTGCACTGCGCCGCTCGCAAGCGGCTTCGTTCTTCGCCTTCTGCCGTCCGGCGAGAGCTGAACTCCGGCGGTCAGTTGCAGCTCTGCCCAACAGCGTGTTCTCAGTTCTGCGGGCAAGCACGCCCTCTTGCCTTGGCCCCGAGAGCAAAGTCCCGAGCGAGCACTCGACTCAGTGCAATGCACCCGGAAGGACGCTCTCGCTCGTCTTTCAAGGAGCGATTCCTAACAGCAGAAGCTGCAGAGGCACAAACTACATGACGAGAAGGGACAACGTAGAACACGTCTCTGTCCTGGCACATTTTCGTGTGCGAAACTTCCCTCCGGGTCTTCGGGCCTTGCGAAGCCCCGTGTACTGCGAGCGCTGCTACTCGCAGCTGAGAAGGACCGTGGAGCTAGCGGCGAATTCGGAGAGCTCTTCGCTGCACTGCGCCGCTCGCAAGCGGCTTCGTTCTTCGCCTTCTGCCGTCCGGCGAGAGCTGAACTCCGGCGGTCAGTTGCAGCTCTGCCCAACAGCGTGTTCTCAGTTCTGCGGGCAAGCACGCCCTCTTGCCTTGGCCCCGAGAGCAAAGTCCCGAGCGAGCACTCGACTCAGTGCAATGCACCCGGAAGGACGCTCTCGCTCGCCTTTCAAGGAGCGATTCCTAACAGCAGAAGCAGCAGAGGCACAAACTGCACGACGAGAAGGGACAACGTAGAACACGTCTCTGTCCTGGCACGTTTTCGTGTGCGAAACTTCCCTCCGGGTCTTCGGGCCTTGCGAAGCTCCGTGTACTGCGAGCGCTGCTACTCGCAGCTGAGAAGGACCGTGGAGCTAGCGGCGAATTCGGAGAGCTCTTCGCTGCACTGCGCCGCTCGCAAGCGGCTTCGTTCTTCGCCTTCTGCCGTCCGGCGAGAGCTGAACTCCGGCGGTCAGTTGCAGCTCTGCCCAACAGCGTGTTCTCAGTTCTGCGGGCAAGCACGCCCTCTTGCCTTGGCCCCGATTGCAAAGTCCCGAGCGAGCACTCGACTCAGTGCAATGCACCCAGAAGGACGCTCTCGCTCGTCTTTCGAGGAGCGATTCCTAACAGCAGAAGCAGCAGAGGCACAAACTGCATGACGAGAAGGGACAACGTAGAACACGTCTCTGTCCTGGCACATTTTCGTGTGCCATACTTCCCTCCGGGTCTTCGGGCCTTGCGAAGCTCTGTGTACTGCGAGCGCTGCTACTCGCAGCTGAGAAGGACCGTGGAGCAGGCGGCGAATTCGGAGAGCTCTTCGCTGCACTGCGCCGCTCGCAAGCGGCTTCGTTCTTCGCCTTCTGCCGTCCGGCGAGAGCTGAACTCCGGCGGTCAGTTGCAGCTCTGCCCAACAGCGTGTTCTCAGTTCTGCGGGCAAGCACGCCCTCTTGCCTTGACCCCGAGAGCAAAGTCCCCAGCGAGCACTCGACTCAGTGCAATGCACCCAGAAGGACGCTCTCGCTCGTCTTTCGAGGAGCGATTCCTAACAGCAGAAGCAGCAGAGGCACAAACTGCATGACGAGAAGGGACAACGTAGAACACGTCTCTGTCCTGGCACATTTTCGTGTGCGATACTTCCCTCCGGGTCTTCGGGCCTTGCGAAGCTCTGTGTACTGCGAGCGCTGCTACTCGCAGCTGAGAAGGACCGTGGAGCTGGCGGCGAATTCGGAGAGCTCTTCGCTGCACTGCGCCGCTCGCAAGCGGCTTCGTTCTTCGCCTTCTGCCGTCCGGCGAGAGCTGAACTCCAGCGGTCAGTTGCAGCTCTGCCCAACAGCGTGTTCTCAGTTCTGCGGGCAAGCACGCCCTCTTGCCTTGGCCCCGAGAGCAAAGTCCCGAGCGAGCACTCGACTCAGTGCAATGCACCCAGAAGGACGCTCTCGCTCGTCTTTCGAGGAGCGATTCCTAACAGCAGAAGCAGCAGAGGCACAAACTGCATGACGAGAAGGGACAACGTAGAACACGTCTCTGTCCTGGCACATTGTCGTGTGCGATACTTCCCTCCGGGTCTTCGGGCCTTGCGAAGCTCTGTGTACTGCGAGCGCTGTTACTCGCAGCTGAGAAGGACCGTGGAGCAGGCGGCGAATTCGGAGAGCTCTTCGCTGCACTGCGCCGCTCGCAAGCGCCTTCGTTCTTCGCCTTCTGCCGTCCGGCGAGAGCTGAACTCCAGCGGTCAGTTGCAGCTCTGCCCAACAGCGTGTTCTCAGTTCTGCGGGCAAGCACGCCCTCTTGCCTTGGCCCCGAGAGCAAAGTCCCGAGCGAGCACTCGACTCAGTGCAATGCACCCAGAAGGACGCTCTCGCTCGTCTTTCGAGGAGCGATTCCTAACAGCAGAAGCAGCAGAGGCACAAACTGCACGACGAGAAGGGACAACGTAGAACACGTCTCTCTCCTGGCACATTTCCGTGTGCCATACTTCCCTCCGGGTCTTCGGGCCTTGCGAAGCTCCGTGTACTGCGAGCGCTGTTACTCGCAGCTGAGAAGGACCGTGGAGCAGGCGGCGAATTCGGAGAGCTCTTCGCTGCACTGCGCCGCTCGCAAGCGCTTTCGTTCTTCGCCTTCTGCCGTCCGGCGAGAGCTGAACTCCAGCGGTCAGTTGCAGCTCTGCCCAACAGCGTGTTCTCAGTTCTGCGGGCAAGCAAGCCCTCTTGCCTTGGCCCCGAGTGCAAAGTCCCGAGCGAGCACTCGACTCAGTGCAATGCACCCAGAAGGACGCTCTCGCTCGTCTTTCGAGGAGCGATTCCTAACAGCAGAAGCAGCAGAGGCACAAACTGCACGACGAGAAGGGACAACGTAGAACACGTCTCTCTCCTGGCACATTTCCGTGTGCCATACTTCCCTCCGGGTCTTCGGGCCTTGCGAAGCTCCGTGTACTGCGAGCGCTGTTACTCGCAGCTGAGAAGGACCGTGGAGCAGGCGGCGAATTCGGAGAGCTCTTCGCTGCACTGCGCCGCTCGCAAGCGCCTTCGTTCTTCGCCTTCTGCCGTCCGGCGAGAGCTGAACTCCAGCGGTCAGTTGCAGCTCTGCCCAACAGCGTGTTCTCAGTTCTGCGGGCAAGCACGCCCTCTTGCCTTGGCCCCGAGTGCAAAGTCCCGAGCGAGCACTCGACTCAGTGCAATGCACCCGGAAGGACGCTCTCGCTCGTCTTTCGAGGAGCGATTCCTAACAGCAGAAGCAGCAGAGGCACAAACTGCATGACGAGAAGGGACAACGTAGAACACGTCTCTGTCCTGGCACGTTTTCGTGTGCGATACTTCCCTCCGGGTCTTCGGGCCTTGCGAAGCTCCGTGTACTGCGAGCGCTGCTACTCGCAGCTGAGAAGGACCGTGGAGCTGGCGGCGAATTCGGAGAGCTCTTCGCTGCACTGCGCCGCTCGCAAGCGGCTTCGTTCTACGCCTTCTGCCGTCCGGCGAGAGCTGAACTCCGGCGGTCAGTTGCAGCTCTGCCCAACAGCGTGTTCTCAGTTCTGCGGGCAAGCACGCCCTCTTGCCTTGGCCCCGAGAGCAAAGTCCCGAGCGAGCACTCGACTCAGTGCAATGCACCCAGAAGGACGCTCTCGCTCGTCTTTCGAGGAGCGATTCCTAACAGCAGAAGCAGCAGAGGCACAAACTGCATGACGAGAAGGGACAACGTAGAACACGTCTCTGTCCTGGCACGTTTTCGTGTGCGATACTTCCCTCCGGGTCTTCGGGCCTTGCGAAGCTCCGTGTACGGCGAGCGCTGCTACTCGCAGCTGAGAAGGACCGTGGAGCTGGCGGCGAATTCGGAGAGCTCTTCGCTGCACTGCGCCGCTCGCAAGCGGCTTCGTTCTACGCCTTCTGCCGTCCGGCGAGAGCTGAACTCCGGCGGTCAGTTGCAGCTCTGCCCAACAGCGTGTTCTCAGTTCTGCGGGCAAGCACGCCCTCTTGCCTTGGCCCCGAGAGCAAAGTCCCGAGCGAGCACTCGACTCAGTGCAATGCACCCGGAAGGACGCTCTCGCTCGTCTTTCGAGGAGCGATTCCTAACAGCAGAAGCAGCAGAGGCACAAACTGCATGACGAGAAGGGACAACGTAGAACACGTCTCTGTCCTGGCACGTTTTCGTGTGCGATACTTCCCTCCGGGTCTTCGGGCCTTGCGAAGCTCCGTGTACGGCGAGCGCTGCTACTCGCAGCTGAGAAGGACCGTGGAGCTAGCGGCGAATTCGGAGAGCTCTTCGCTGCACTGCGCCGCTCGCAAGCGGCTTCGTTCTTCGCCTTCTGCCGTCCGGCGAGAGCTGAACTCCGGCGGTCAGTTGCAGCTCTGCCCAACAGCGTGTTCTCAGTTCTGCGGGCAAGCACGCCCTCTTGCCTTGGCCCCGAGAGCAAAGTCCCGAGCGAGCACTCGACTCAGTGCAATGCACCCGGAAGGACGCTCTCGCTCGTCTTTCAAGGAGCGATTCCTAACAGCAGAAGCAGCAGAGGCACAAACTGCACGACGAGAAGGGACAACGTAGAACACGTCTCTGTCCTGGCACATTTTCGTGTGCGAAACTTCCCTCCGGGTCTTCGGGCCTTGCGAAGCTCCGTGTACTGCGAGCGTTGCTACTCGCAGCTGAGAAGGACCGTGGAGCTAGCGGCGAATTCGGAGAGCTCTTCGCTGCACTGCGCCGCTCGCAAGCGGCTTCGTTCTTCGCCTTCTGCCGTCCGGCGAGAGCTGAACTCCGGCGGTCAGTTGCAGCTCTGCCCAACAGCGTGTTCTCAGTTCTGCGGGCAAGCACGCCCTCTTGCCTTGGCCCCGAGTGCAAAGTCCCGAGCGAGCACTCGACTCAGTGCAATGCACCCGGAAGGACGCTCTCGCTCGTCTTTCGAGGAGCGATTCCTAACAGCAGAAGCAGCAGAGGCACAAACTGCATGACGAGAAGGGACAACGTAGAACACGTCTCTGTCCTGGCACATTTTCGTGTGCGAAACTTCCCTCCGGGTCTTCGGGCCTTGCGAAGCTCTGTGTACTGCGAGCGCTGCTACTCGCAGCTGAGAAGGACCGTGGAGCAGGCGGCGAATTCGGAGAGCTCTTCGCTGCACTGCGCCGCTCGCAAGCGGCTTCGTTCTTCGCCTTCTGCCGTCCGGCGAGAGCTGAACTCCGGCGGTCAGTTGCAGCTCTGCCCAACAGCGTGTTCTCAGTTCTGCGGGCAAGCACGCCCTCTTGCCTTGGCCCCGATTGCAAAGTCCCGAGCGAGCACTCGACTCAGTGCAATGCACCCAGAAGGACGCTCTCGCTCGTCTTTCGAGGAGCGATTCCTAACAGCAGAAGCAGCAGAGGCACAAACTGCATGACGAGAAGGGACAACGTAGAACACGTCTCTGTCCTGGCACATTTTCGTGTGCCATACTTCCCTCCGGGTCTTCGGGCCTTGCGAAGCTCTGTGTACTGCGAGCGCTGCTACTCGCAGCTGAGAAGGACCGTGGAGCAGGCGGCGAATTCGGAGAGCTCTTCGCTGCACTGCGCCGCTCGCAAGCGGCTTCGTTCTTCGCCTTCTGCCGTCCGGCGAGAGCTGAACTCCGGCGGTCAGTTGCAGCTCTGCCCAACAGCGTGTTCTCAGTTCTGCGGGCAAGCACGCCCTCTTGCCTTGACCCCGAGAGCAAAGTCCCCAGCGAGCACTCGACTCAGTGCAATGCACCCAGAAGGACGCTCTCGCTCGTCTTTCGAGGAGCGATTCCTAACAGCAGAAGCAGCAGAGGCACAAACTGCATGACGAGAAGGGACAACGTAGAACACGTCTCTGTCCTGGCACATTTTCGTGTGCGATACTTCCCTCCGGGTCTTCGGGCCTTGCGAAGCTCTGTGTACTGCGAGCGCTGCTACTCGCAGCTGAGAAGGACCGTGGAGCTGGCGGCGAATTCGGAGAGCTCTTCGCTGCACTGCGCCGCTCGCAAGCGGCTTCGTTCTTCGCCTTCTGCCGTCCGGCGAGAGCTGAACTCCAGCGGTCAGTTGCAGCTCTGCCCAACAGCGTGTTCTCAGTTCTGCGGGCAAGCACGCCCTCTTGCCTTGGCCCCGAGAGCAAAGTCCCGAGCGAGCACTCGACTCAGTGCAATGCACCCAGAAGGACGCTCTCGCTCGTCTTTCGAGGAGCGATTCCTAACAGCAGAAGCAGCAGAGGCACAAACTGCATGACGAGAAGGGACAACGTAGAACACGTCTCTGTCCTGGCACATTGTCGTGTGCGATACTTCCCTCCGGGTCTTCGGGCCTTGCGAAGCTCTGTGTACTGCGAGCGCTGTTACTCGCAGCTGAGAAGGACCGTGGAGCAGGCGGCGAATTCGGAGAGCTCTTCGCTGCACTGCGCCGCTCGCAAGCGCCTTCGTTCTTCGCCTTCTGCCGTCCGGCGAGAGCTGAACTCCAGCGGTCAGTTGCAGCTCTGCCCAACAGCGTGTTCTCAGTTCTGCGGGCAAGCACGCCCTCTTGCCTTGGCCCCGAGAGCAAAGTCCCGAGCGAGCACTCGACTCAGTGCAATGCACCCAGAAGGACGCTCTCGCTCGTCTTTCGAGGAGCGATTCCTAACAGCAGAAGCAGCAGAGGCACAAACTGCACGACGAGAAGGGACAACGTAGAACACGTCTCTCTCCTGGCACATTTCCGTGTGCCATACTTCCCTCCGGGTCTTCGGGCCTTGCGAAGCTCCGTGTACTGCGAGCGCTGTTACTCGCAGCTGAGAAGGACCGTGGAGCAGGCGGCGAATTCGGAGAGCTCTTCGCTGCACTGCGCCGCTCGCAAGCGCTTTCGTTCTTCGCCTTCTGCCGTCCGGCGAGAGCTGAACTCCAGCGGTCAGTTGCAGCTCTGCCCAACAGCGTGTTCTCAGTTCTGCGGGCAAGCAAGCCCTCTTGCCTTGGCCCCGAGTGCAAAGTCCCGAGCGAGCACTCGACTCAGTGCAATGCACCCAGAAGGACGATCTCGCTCGTCTTTCGAGGAGCGATTCCTAACAGCAGAAGCAGCAGAGGCACAAACTGCACGACGAGAAGGGACAACGTAGAACACGTCTCTCTCCTGGCACATTTCCGTGTGCCATACTTCCCTCCGGGTCTTCGGGCCTTGCGAAGCTCCGTGTACTGCGAGCGCTGTTACTCGCAGCTGAGAAGGACCGTGGAGCAGGCGGCGAATTCGGAGAGCTCTTCGCTGCACTGCGCCGCTCGCAAGCGCCTTCGTTCTTCGCCTTCTGCCGTCCGGCGAGAGCTGAACTCCAGCGGTCAGTTGCAGCTCTGCCCAACAGCGTGTTCTCAGTTCTGCGGGCAAGCACGCCCTCTTGCCTTGGCCCCGAGTGCAAAGTCCCGAGCGAGCACTCGACTCAGTGCAATGCACCCGGAAGGACGCTCTCGCTCGTCTTTCGAGGAGCGATTCCTAACAGCAGAAGCAGCAGAGGCACAAACTGCATGACGAGAAGGGACAACGTAGAACACGTCTCTGTCCTGGCACGTTTTCGTGTGCGATACTTCCCTCCGGGTCTTCGGGCCTTGCGAAGCTCCGTGTACTGCGAGCGCTGCTACTCGCAGCTGAGAAGGACCGTGGAGCTGGCGGCGAATTCGGAGAGCTCTTCGCTGCACTGCGCCGCTCGCAAGCGGCTTCGTTCTACGCCTTCTGCCGTCCGGCGAGAGCTGAACTCCGGCGGTCAGTTGCAGCTCTGCCCAACAGCGTGTTCTCAGTTCTGCGGGCAAGCACGCCCTCTTGCCTTGGCCCCGAGAGCAAAGTCCCGAGCGAGCACTCGACTCAGTGCAATGCACCCAGAAGGACGCTCTCGCTCGTCTTTCGAGGAGCGATTCCTAACAGCAGAAGCAGCAGAGGCACAAACTGCATGACGAGAAGGGACAACGTAGAACACGTCTCTGTCCTGGCACGTTTTCGTGTGCGATACTTCCCTCCGGGTCTTCGGGCCTTGCGAAGCTCCGTGTACGGCGAGCGCTGCTACTCGCAGCTGAGAAGGACCGTGGAGCTGGCGGCGAATTCGGAGAGCTCTTCGCTGCACTGCGCCGCTCGCAAGCGGCTTCGTTCTACGCCTTCTGCCGTCCGGCGAGAGCTGAACTCCGGCGGTCAGTTGCAGCTCTGCCCAACAGCGTGTTCTCAGTTCTGCGGGCAAGCACGCCCTCTTGCCTTGGCCCCGAGAGCAAAGTCCCGAGCGAGCACTCGACTCAGTGCAATGCACCCGGAAGGACGCTCTCGCTCGTCTTTCGAGGAGCGATTCCTAACAGCAGAAGCAGCAGAGGCACAAACTGCATGACGAGAAGGGACAACGTAGAACACGTCTCTGTCCTGGCACGTTTTCGTGTGCGATACTTCCCTCCGGGTCTTCGGGCCTTGCGAAGCTCCGTGTACGGCGAGCGCTGCTACTCGCAGCTGAGAAGGACCGTGGAGCTAGCGGCGAATTCGGAGAGCTCTTCGCTGCACTGCGCCGCTCGCAAGCGGCTTCGTTCTTCGCCTTCTGCCGTCCGGCGAGAGCTGAACTCCAGCGGTCAGTTGCAGCTCTGCCCAACAGCGTGTTCTCAGTTCTGCGGGCAAGCACGCCCTCTTGCCTTGGCCCCGAGAGCAAAGTCCCGAGCGAGCACTCGACTCAGTGCAATGCACCCAGAAGGACGCTCTCGCTCGTCTTTCGAGGAGCGATTCCTAACAGCAGAAGCAGCAGAGGCACAAACTGCAAGACGAGAAGGGACAACGTAGAACACGTCTCTGTCCTGGCACATTGTCGTGTGCGATACTTCCCTCCGGGTCTTCGGGCCTTGCGAAGCTCCGTGTACTGCGAGCGCTGTTACTCGCAGCTGAGAAGGACCGTGGAGCAGGCGGCGAATTCGGAGAGCTCTTCGCTGCACTGCGCCGCTCGCAAGCGGCTTCGTTCTTCGCCTTCTGCCGTCCGGCGAGAGCTGAACTCCAGCGGTCAGTTGCAGCTCTGCCCAACAGCGTGTTCTCAGTTCTGCGGGCAAGCACGCCCTCTTGCCTTGGCCCCGAGAGCAAAGTCCCGAGCGAGCACTCGACTCAGTGCAATGCACCCAGAAGGACGCTCTCGCTCGTCTTTCGAGGAGCGATTCCTAACAGCAGAAGCAGCAGAGGCACAAACTGCACGACGAGAAGGGACAACGTAGAACACGTCTCTCTCCTGGCACATTTCCGTGTGCCATACTTCCCTCCGGATCTTCGGGCCTTGCGAAGCTCCGTGTACTGCGAGCGCTGTTACTCGCAGCTGAGAAGGACCGTGGAGCAGGCGGCGAATTCGGAGAGCTCTTCGCTGCACTGCGCCGCTCGCAAGCGGCTTCGTTCTTCGCCTTCTGCCGTCCGGCGAGAGCAGAACTCCGGCGGTCAGTTGCAGCTCTGCCCAGCAGCGTGTTCTCAGTTCTGCGGGCAAGCACGCCCTCTTGCCTTGGCCCCGAGTGCAAAGTCCCGAGCGAGCACTCGACTCAGTGCAATGCACCCGGAAGGACGCTCTCGCTCGTCTTTCGAGGAGCGATTCCTAACAGCAGAAGCAGCAGAGGCACAAACTGCACGACGAGAAGGGACAACGTAGAACACGTCTCTGTCCTGGCACGTTTTCGTGTGCGAAACTTCCCTCCGGGTCTTCGGGCCTTGCGAAGCTCCGTGTACTGCGAGCGCTGCTACTCGCAGCTGAGAAGGACCGTGGAGCTAGCGGCGAATTCGGAGAGCTCTTCGCTGCACTGCGCCGCTCGCAAGCGGCTTCGTTCTTCGCCTTCTGCCGTCCGGCGAGAGCTGAACTCCGGCGGTCAGTTGCAGCTCTGCCCAACAGCGTGTTCTCAGTTCTGCGGGCAAGCACGCCCTCTTGCCTTGGCCCCGAGAGCAAAGTCCCGAGCGAGCACTCGACTCAGTGCAATGCACCCGGAAGGACGCTCTCGCTCGTCTTTCAAGGAGCGATTCCTAACAGCAGAAGCAGCAGAGGCACAAACTGCATGACGAGAAGGGACAACGTAGAACACGTCTCTGTCCTGGCACATTTTCGTGTGCGATACTTCCCTCCGGCTCTTCGGGCCTTGCGAAGCTCCGTGTACTGCGAGCGCTGCTACTCGCAGCTGAGAAGGACCGTGGAGCTAGCGGCGAATTCGGAGAGCTCTTCGCTGCACTGCGCCGCTCGCAAGCGGCTTCGTTCTTCGCCTTCTGCCGTCCGGCGAGAGCTGAACTCCGGCGGTCAGTTGCAGCTCTGCCCAACAGCGTGTTCTCAGTTCTGCGGGCAAGCACGCCCTCTTGCCTTGGCCCCGAGAGCAAAGTCCCGAGCGAGCACTCGACTCAGTGCAATGCACCCGGAAGGACGCTCTCGCTCGTCTTTCAAGGAGCGATTCCTAACAGCAGAAGCAGCAGAGGCACAAACTGCATGACGAGAAGGGACAACGTAGAACACGTCTCTGTCCTGGCACATTTTCGTGTGCGATACTTCCCTCCGGGTCTTCGGGCCTTGCGAAGCTCCGTGTACTGCGAGCGCTGCTACTCGCAGCTGAGAAGGACCGTGGAGCTAGCGGCGAATTCGGAGAGCTCTTCGCTGCACTGCGCCGCTCGCAAGCGCCTTCGTTCTTCGCCTTCTGCCGTCCGGCGAGAGCTGAACTCCGGCGGTCAGTTGCAGCTCTGCCCAACAGCGTGTTCTCAGTTCTGCGGGCAAGCACGCCCTCTTGCCTTGGCCCCGAGAGCAAAGTCCCGAGCGAGCACTCGACTCAGTGCAATGCACCCGGAAGGACGCTCTCGCTCGTCTTTCAAGGAGCGATTCCTAACAGCAGAAGCAGCAGAGGCACAAACTGCATGACGAGAAGGGACAACGTAGAACACGTCTCTGTCCTGGCACATTTTCGTGTGCGAAACTTCCCTCCGGGTCTTCGGGCCTTGCGAAGCTCCGTGTACTGCGAGCGCTGCTACTCGCAGCTGAGAAGGACCGTGGAGCTAGCGGCGAATTCGGAGAGCTCTTCGCTGCACTGCGCCGCTCGCAAGCGCCTTCGTTCTTCGCCTTCTGCCGTCCGGCGAGAGCTGAACTCCGGCGGTCAGTTGCAGCTCTGCCCAACAGCGTGTTCTCAGTTCTGCGGGCAAGCACGCCCTCTTGCCTTGGCCCCGAGAGCAAAGTCCCGAGCGAGCACTCGACTCAGTGCAATGCACCCGGAAGGACGCTCTCGCTCGTCTTTCAAGGAGCGATTCCTAACAGCAGAAGCAGCAGAGGCACAAACTGCATGACGAGAAGGGACAACGTAGAACACGTCTCTGTCCTGGCACATTTTCGTGTGCGAAACTTCCCTCCGGGTCTTCGGGCCTTGCGAAGCTCCGTGTACTGCGAGCGCTGCTACTCGCAGCTGAGAAGGACCGTGGAGCTGGCGGCGAATTCGGAGAGCTCTTCGCTGCACTGCGCCGCTCGCAAGCGGCTTCGTTCTTCGCCTTCTGCCGTCCGGCGAGAGCTGAACTCCGGCGGTCAGTTGCAGCTCTGCCCAACAGCGTGTTCTCAGTTCTGCGGGCAAGCACGCCCTCTTGCCTTGGCCCCGAGTGCAAAGTCCCGAGCGAGCACTCGACTCAGTGCAATGCACCCGGAAGGACGCTCTCGCTCGTCTTTCGAGGAGCGATTCCTAACAGCAGAAGCAGCAGAGGCACAAACTGCATGACGAGAAGGGACAACGTAGAACACGTCTCTGTCCTGGCACATTTTCGTGTGCCATACTTACCTCCGGGTCTTCGGGCCTTGCGAAGCTCTGTGTACTGCGAGCGCTGCTACTCGCAGCTGAGAAGGACCGTGGAGCTGGCGGCGAATTCGGAGAGCTCTTCGCTGCACTGCGCCGCTCGCAAGCGGCTTCGTTCTTCGCCTTCTGCCGTCCGGCGAGAGCTGAACTCCAGCGGTCAGTTGCAGCTCTGCCCAACAGCGTGTTCTCAGTTCTGCGGGCAAGCACGCCCTCTTGCCTTGGCCCCGAGAGCAAAGTCCCGAGCGAGCACTCGACTCAGTGCAATGCACCCAGAAGGACGCTCTCGCTCGTCTTTCGAGGAGCGATTCCTAACAGCAGAAGCAGCAGAGGCACAAACTGCACGACGAGAAGGGACAACGTAGAACACGTCTCTGTCCTGGCACATTTTCGTGTGCCATACTTCCCTCCGGGTCTTCGGGCCTTGCGAAGCTCCGTGTACTGCGAGCGCTGCTACTCGCAGCTGAGAAGGACCGTGGAGCTGGCGGCGAATTCGGAGAGCTCTTCGCTGCACTGCGCCGCTCGCAAGCGGCTTCGTTCTTCGCCTTCTGCCGTCCGGCGAGAGCTGAACTCCAGCGGTCAGTTGCAGCTCTGCCCAACAGCGTGTTCTCAGTTCTGCGGGCAAGCACGCCCTCTTGCCTTGACCCCGAGAGCAAAGTCCCCAGCGAGCACTCGACTCAGTGCAATGCACCCAGAAGGACGCTCTCGCTCGTCTTTCGAGGAGCGATTCCTAACAGCAGAAGCAGCAGAGGCACAAACTGCACGACGAGAAGGGACAACGTAGAACACGTCTCTGTCCTGGCATATTTTCGTGTGCGAAACTTCCCTCCGGGTCTTCGGGCCTTGCGAAGCTCCGTGTACTGCGAGCGCTGCTACTCGCAGCTGAGAAGGACCGTGGAGCTGGCGGCGAATTCGGAGAGCTCTTCGCTGCACTGCGCCGCTCGCAAGCGGCTTCGTTCTTCGCCTTCTGCCGTCCGGCGAGAGCTGAACTCCAGCGGTCAGTTGCAGCTCTGCCCAACAGCGTGTTCTCAGTTCTGCGGGCAAGCACGCCCTCTTGCCTTGACCCCGAGAGCAAAGTCCCCAGCGAGCACTCGACTCAGTGCAATGCACCCAGAAGGACGCTCTCGCTCGTCTTTCGAGGAGCGATTCCTAACAGCAGAAGCAGCAGAGGCACAAACTGCACGACGAGAAGGGACAACGTAGAACACGTCTCTGTCCTGGCACATTTCCGTGTGCCATACTTCCCTCCGGGTCTTCGGGCCTTGCGAAGCTCCGTGTACTGCGAGCGCTGTTACTCGCAGCTGAGAAGGACCGTGGAGCAGGCGGCGAATTCGGAGAGCTCTTCGCTGCACTGCGCCGCTCGCAAGCGCCTTCGTTCTTCGCCTTCTGCCGTCCGGCGAGAGCTGAACTCCAGCGGTCAGTTGCAGCTCTGCCCAACAGCGTGTTCTCAGTTCTGCGGGCAAGCACGCCCTCTTGCCTTTGCCCCGAGTGCAAAGTCCCGAGCGAGCACTCGACTCAGTGCAATGCACCCAGAAGGACGCTCTCGCTCGTCTTTCGAGGAGCGATTCCTAACAGCAGAAGCAGCAGAGGCACAAACTGCACGACGAGAAGGGACAACGTAGAACACGTCTCTGTCCTGGCACGTTTTCGTGTGCGATACTTCCCTCCGGGTCTTCGGGCCTTGCGAAGCTCCGTGTACTGCGAGCGCTGCTACTCGCAGCTGAGAAGGACCGTGGAGCAGGCGGCGAATTCGGAGAGCTCTTCGCTGCACTGCGCCGCTCGCAAGCGCCTTCGTTCTTCGCCTTCTGCCGTCCGGCGAGAGCTGAACTCCAGCGGTCAGTTGCAGCTCTGCCCAACAGCGTGTTCTCAGTTCTGCGGGCAAGCACGCCCTCTTGCCTTGGCCCCGAGTGCAAAGTCCCGAGCGAGCACTCGACTCAGTGCAATGCACCCGGAAGGACGCTCTCGCTCGTCTTTCGAGGAGCGATTCCTAACAGCAGAAGCAGCAGAGGCACAAACTGCATGACGAGAAGGGACAACGTAGAACACGTCTCTGTCCTGGCACGTTTTCGTGTGCGATACTTCCCTCCGGGTCTTCGGGCCTTGCGAAGCTCCGTGTACTGCGAGCGCTGCTACTCGCAGCTGAGAAGGACCGTGGAGCTGGCGGCGAATTCGGAGAGCTCTTCGCTGCACTGCGCCGCTCGCAAGCGGCTTCGTTCTACGCCTTCTGCCGTCCGGCGAGAGCTGAACTCCGGCGGTCAGTTGCAGCTCTGCCCAACAGCGTGTTCTCAGTTCTGCGGGCAAGCACGCCCTCTTGCCTTGGCCCCGAGAGCAAAGTCCCGAGCGAGCACTCGACTCAGTGCAATGCACCCGGAAGGACGCTCTCGCTCGTCTTTCGAGGAGCGATTCCTAACAGCAGAAGCAGCAGAGGCACAAACTGCATGACGAGAAGGGACAACGTAGAACACGTCTCTGTCCTGGCACATTTTCGTGTGCGATACTTCCCTCCGGCTCTTCGGGCCTTGCGAAGCTCCGTGTACGGCGAGCGCTGCTACTCGCAGCTGAGAAGGACCGTGGAGCTGGCGGCGAATTCGGAGAGCTCTTCGCTGCACTGCGCCGCTCGCAAGCGGCTTCGTTCTACGCCTTCTGCCGTCCGGCGAGAGCTGAACTCCGGCGGTCAGTTGCAGCTCTGCCCAACAGCGTGTTCTCAGTTCTGCGGGCAAGCACGCCCTCTTGCCTTGGCCCCGAGAGCAAAGTCCCGAGCGAGCACTCGACTCAGTGCAATGCACCCGGAAGGACGCTCTCGCTCGTCTTTCGAGGAGCGATTCCTAACAGCAGAAGCAGCAGAGGCACAAACTGCATGACGAGAAGGGACAACGTAGAACACGTCTCTGTCCTGGCACGTTTTCGTGTGCGATACTTCCCTCCGGGTCTTCGGGCCTTGCGAAGCTCCGTGTACTGCGAGCGCTGCTACTCGCAGCTGAGAAGGACCGTGGAGCTAGCGGCGAATTCGGAGAGCTCTTCGCTGCACTACGCCGCTCGCAAGCGGCTTCGTTCTACGCCTTCTGCCGTCCGGCGAGAGCTGAACTCCGGCGGTCAGTTGCAGCTCTGCCCAACAGCGTGTTCTCAGTTCTGCGGGCAAGCACGCCCTCTTGCCTTGGCCCCGAGAGCAAAGTCCCGAGCGAGCACTCGACTCAGTGCAATGCACCCGGAAGGACGCTCTCGCTCGTCTTTCGAGGAGCGATTCCTAACAGCAGAAGCAGCAGAGGCACAAACTGCATGACGAGAAGGGACAACGTAGAACACGTCTCTGTCCTGGCACGTTTTCGTGTGCGATACTTCCCTCCGGGTCTTCGGGCCTTGCGAAGCTCCGTGTACGGCGAGCGCTGCTACTCGCAGCTGAGAAGGACCGTGGAGCTAGCGGCGAATTCGGAGAGCTCTTCGCTGCACTGCGCCGCTCGCAAGCGGCTTCGTTCTACGCCTTCTGCCGTCCGGCGAGAGCTGAACTCCGGCGGTCAGTTGCAGCTCTGCCCAACAGCGTGTTCTCAGTTCTGCGGGCAAGCACGCCCTCTTGCCTTGGCCCCGAGAGCAAAGTCCCGAGCGAGCACTCGACTCAGTGCAATGCACCCGGAAGGACGCTCGCGCTCGTCTTTCGAGGAGCGATTCCTAACAGCAGAAGCAGCAGAGGCACAAACTGCATGACGAGAAGGGACAACGTAGAACACGTCTCTGTCCTGGCACATTTTCGTGTGCGATACTTCCCTCCGGCTCTTCGGGCCTTGCGAAGCTCCGTGTACGGCGAGCGCTGCTACTCGCAGCTGAGAAGGACCGTGGAGCTAGCGGCGAATTCGGAGAGCTCTTCGCTGCACTGCGCCGCTCGCAAGCGGCTTCGTTCTACGCCTTCTGCCGTCCGGCGAGAGCTGAACTCCGGCGGTCAGTTGCAGCTCTGCCCAACAGCGTGTTCTCAGTTCTGCGGGCAAGCACGCCCTCTTGCCTTGGCCCCGAGAGCAAAGTCCCGAGCGAGCACTCGACTCAGTGCAATGCACCCGGAAGGACGCTCTCGCTCGTCTTTCGAGGAGCGATTCCTAACAGCAGAAGCAGCAGAGGCACAAACTGCATGACGAGAAGGGACAACGTAGAACACGTCTCTGTCCTGGCACGTTTTCGTGTGCGATACTTCCCTCCGGGTCTTCGGGCCTTGCGAAGCTCCGTGTACTGCGAGCGCTGCTACTCGCAGCTGAGAAGGACCGTGGAGCTAGCGGCGAATTCGGAGAGCTCTTCGCTGCACTACGCCGCTCGCAAGCGGCTTCGTTCTACGCCTTCTGCCGTCCGGCGAGAGCTGAACTCCGGCGGTCAGTTGCAGCTCTGCCCAACAGCGTGTTCTCAGTTCTGCGGGCAAGCACGCCCTCTTGCCTTGGCCCCGAGAGCAAAGTCCCGAGCGAGCACTCGACTCAGTGCAATGCACCCGGAAGGACGCTCTCGCTCGTCTTTCGAGGAGCGATTCCTAACAGCAGAAGCAGCAGAGGCACAAACTGCATGACGAGAAGGGACAACGTAGAACACGTCTCTGTCCTGGCACGTTTTCGTGTGCGATACTTCCCTCCGGGTCTTCGGGCCTTGCGAAGCTCCGTGTACGGCGAGCGCTGCTACTCGCAGCTGAGAAGGACCGTGGAGCTAGCGGCGAATTCGGAGAGCTCTTCGCTGCACTGCGCCGCTCGCAAGCGGCTTCGTTCTACGCCTTCTGCCGTCCGGCGAGAGCTGAACTCCGGCGGTCAGTTGCAGCTCTGCCCAACAGCGTGTTCTCAGTTCTGCGGGCAAGCACGCCCTCTTGCCTTGGCCCCGAGAGCAAAGTCCCGAGCGAGCACTCGACTCAGTGCAATGCACCCGGAAGGACGCTCGCGCTCGTCTTTCGAGGAGCGATTCCTAACAGCAGAAGCAGCAGAGGCACAAACTGCATGACGAGAAGGGACAACGTAGAACACGTCTCTGTCCTGGCACGTTTTCGTGTGCGATACTTCCCTCCGGGTCTTCGGGCCTTGCGAAGCTCCGTGTACGGCGAGCGCTGCTACTCGCAGCTGAGAAGGACCGTGGAGCTAGCGGCGAATTCGGAGAGCTCTTCGCTGCACTGCGCCGCTCGCAAGCGGCTTCGTTCTTCGCCTTCTGCCGTCCGGCGAGAGCTGAACTCCGGCGGTCAGTTGCAGCTCTGCCCAACAGCGTGTTCTCAGTTCTGCGGGCAAGCACGCCCTCTTGCCTTGGCCCCGAGAGCAAAGTCCCGAGCGAGCACTCGACTCAGTGCAATGCACCCGGAAGGACGCTCTCGCTCGTCTTTCAAGGAGCGATTCCTAACAGCAGAAGCAGCAGAGGCACAAACTGCATGACGAGAAGGGACAACGTAGAACACGTCTCTGTCCTGGCACATTTTCGTGTGCGATACTTCCCTCCGGCTCTTCGGGCCTTGCGAAGCTCCGTGTACTGCGAGCGCTGCTACTCGCAGCTGAGAAGGACCGTGGAGCTAGCGGCGAATTCGGAGAGCTCTTCGCTGCACTGCGCCGCTCGCAAGCGGCTTCGTTCTTCGCCTTCTGCCGTCCGGCGAGAGCTGAACTCCGGCGGTCAGTTGCAGCTCTGCCCAACAGCGTGTTCTCAGTTCTGCGGGCAAGCACGCCCTCTTGCCTTGGCCCCGAGAGCAAAGTCCCGAGCGAGCACTCGACTCAGTGCAATGCACCCGGAAGGACGCTCTCGCTCGTCTTTCGAGGAGCGATTCCTAACAGCAGAAGCAGCAGAGGCACAAACTGCATGACGAGAAGGGACAACGTAGAACACGTCTCTGTCCTGGCACGTTTTCGTGTGCGATACTTCCCTCCGGCTCTTCGGGCCTTGCGAAGCTCCGTGTACTGCGAGCGCTGCTACTCGCAGCTGAGAAGGACCGTGGAGCTAGCGGCGAATTCGGAGAGCTCTTCGCTGCACTGCGCCGCTCGCAAGCGGCTTCGTTCTTCGCCTTCTGCCGTCCGGCGAGAGCTGAACTCCAGCGGTCAGTTGCAGCTCTGCCCAACAGCGTGTTCTCAGTTCTGCGGGCAAGCACGCCCTCTTGCCTTGGCCCCGAGAGCAAAGTCCCGAGCGAGCACTCGACTCAGTGCAATGCACCCGGAAGGACGCTCTCGCTCGTCTTTCGAGGAGCGATTCCTAACAGCAGAAGCAGCAGAGGCACAAACTGCATGACGAGAAGGGACAACGTAGAACACGTCTCTGTCCTGGCACATTTTCGTGTGCGAAACTTCCCTCCGGGTCTTCGGGCCTTGCGAAGCTCCGTGTACTGCGAGCGCTGCTACTCGCAGCTGAGAAGGACCGTGGAGCTAGCGGCGAATTCGGAGAGCTCTTCGCTGCACTGCGCCGCTCGCAAGCGGCTTCGTTCTACGCCTTCTGCCGTCCGGCGAGAGCTGAACTCCGGCGGTCAGTTGCAGCTCTGCCCAACAGCGTGTTCTCAGTTCTGCGGGCAAGCACGCCCTCTTGCCTTGGCCCCGAGAGCAAAGTCCCGAGCGAGCACTCGACTCAGTGCAATGCACCCGGAAGGACGCTCTCGCTCGTCTTTCGAGGAGCGATTCCTAACAGCAGAAGCAGCAGAGGCACAAACTGCATGACGAGAAGGGACAACGTAGAACACGTCTCTGTCCTGGCACATTTTCGTGTGCGAAACTTCCCTCCGGGTCTTCGGGCCTTGCGAAGCTCCGTGTACTGCGAGCGCTGCTACTCGCAGCTGAGAAGGACCGTGGAGCTAGCGGCGAATTCGGAGAGCTCTTCGCTGCACTGCGCCGCTCGCAAGCGGCTTCGTTCTACGCCTTCTGCCGTCCGGCGAGAGCTGAACTCCGGCGGTCAGTTGCAGCTCTGCCCAACAGCGTGTTCTCAGTTCTGCGGGCAAGCACGCCCTCTTGCCTTGGCCCCGAGAGCAAAGTCCCGAGCGAGCACTCGACTCAGTGCAATGCACCCGGAAGGACGCTCTCGCTCGTCTTTCGAGGAGCGATTCCTAACAGCAGAAGCAGCAGAGGCACAAACTGCATGACGAGAAGGGACAACGTAGAACACGTCTCTGTCCTGGCACATTTTCGTGTGCGAAACTTCCCTCCGGCTCTTCGGGCCTTGCGAAGCTCCGTGTACTGCGAGCGCTGCTACTCGCAGCTGAGAAGGACCGTGGAGCTAGCGGCGAATTCGGAGAGCTCTTCGCTGCACTGCGCCGCTCGCAAGCGGCTTCGTTCTACGCCTTCTGCCGTCCGGCGAGAGCTGAACTCCGGCGGTCAGTTGCAGCTCTGCCCAACAGCGTGTTCTCAGTTCTGCGGGCAAGCACGCCCTCTTGCCTTGGCCCCGAGAGCAAAGTCCCGAGCGAGCACTCGACTCAGTGCAATGCACCCGGAAGGACGCTCTCGCTCGTCTTTCGAGGAGCGATTCCTAACAGCAGAAGCAGCAGAGGCACAAACTGCATGACGAGAAGGGACAACGTAGAACACGTCTCTGTCCTGGCACATTTTCGTGTGCGATACTTCCCTCCGGCTCTTCGGGCCTTGCGAAGCTCCGTGTACTGCGAGCGCTGCTACTCGCAGCTGAGAAGGACCGTGGAGCTAGCGGCGAATTCGGAGAGCTCTTCGCTGCACTGCGCCGCTCGCAAGCGGCTTCGTTCTACGCCTTCTGCCGTCCGGCGAGAGCTGAACTCCGGCGGTCAGTTGCAGCTCTGCCCAACAGCGTGTTCTCAGTTCTGCGGGCAAGCACGCCCTCTTGCCTTGGCCCCGAGAGCAAAGTCCCGAGCGAGCACTCGACTCAGTGCAATGCACCCGGAAGGACGCTCTCGCTCGTCTTTCGAGGAGCGATTCCTAACAGCAGAAGCAGCAGAGGCACAAACTGCATGACGAGAAGGGACAACGTAGAACACGTCTCTGTCCTGGCACATTTTCGTGTGCGATACTTCCCTCCGGCTCTTCGGGCCTTGCGAAGCTCCGTGTACTGCGAGCGCTGCTACTCGCAGCTGAGAAGGACCGTGGAGCTAGCGGCGAATTCGGAGAGCTCTTCGCTGCACTGCGCCGCTCGCAAGCGGCTTCGTTCTACGCCTTCTGCCGTCCGGCGAGAGCTGAACTCCGGCGGTCAGTTGCAGCTCTGCCCAACAGCGTGTTCTCAGTTCTGCGGGCAAGCACGCCCTCTTGCCTTGGCCCCGAGAGCAAAGTCCCGAGCGAGCACTCGACTCAGTGCAATGCACCCGGAAGGACGCTCTCGCTCGTCTTTCGAGGAGCGATTCCTAACAGCAGAAGCAGCAGAGGCACAAACTGCATGACGAGAAGGGACAACGTAGAACACGTCTCTGTCCTGGCACATTTTCGTGTGCGATACTTCCCTCCGGCTCTTCGGGCCTTGCGAAGCTCCGTGTACTGCGAGCGCTGCTACTCGCAGCTGAGAAGGACCGTGGAGCTAGCGGCGAATTCGGAGAGCTCTTCGCTGCACTGCGCCGCTCGCAAGCGGCTTCGTTCTACGCCTTCTGCCGTCCGGCGAGAGCTGAACTCCGGCGGTCAGTTGCAGCTCTGCCCAACAGCGTGTTCTCAGTTCTGCGGGCAAGCACGCCCTCTTGCCTTGGCCCCGAGAGCAAAGTCCCGAGCGAGCACTCGACTCAGTGCAATGCACCCGGAAGGACGCTCTCGCTCGTCTTTCGAGGAGCGATTCCTAACAGCAGAAGCAGCAGAGGCACAAACTGCATGACGAGAAGGGACAACGTAGAACACGTCTCTGTCCTGGCACATTTTCGTGTGCGATACTTCCCTCCGGCTCTTCGGGCCTTGCGAAGCTCCGTGTACTGCGAGCGCTGCTACTCGCAGCTGAGAAGGACCGTGGAGCTAGCGGCGAATTCGGAGAGCTCTTCGCTGCACTGCGCCGCTCGCAAGCGGCTTCGTTCTACGCCTTCTGCCGTCCGGCGAGAGCTGAACTCCGGCGGTCAGTTGCAGCTCTGCCCAACAGCGTTTTCTCAGTTCTGCGGGCAAGCACGCCCTCTTGCCTTGGCCCCGAGAGCAAAGTCCCGAGCGAGCACTCGACTCAGTGCAATGCACCCGGAAGGACGCTCTCGCTCGTCTTTCGAGGAGCGATTCCTAACAGCAGAAGCAGCAGAGGCACAAACTGCATGACGAGAAGGGACAACGTAGAACACGTCTCTGTCCTGGTACATTTTCCTGTGCGATACTTCCCTCTGGGTCTTCGGTCCTTGCGAAGCTCTATGTACTGTGAGCGCTGCTACTTGCAGCTGAGAAAGACCGTGGAGCTAGCGGCGAATTCGGAGAGCGCTGAGCACGTAGTCAAGAAGCGAGACGTGTCCCTGCAACGCGGTGCTAATAGCAGCTTCCTCGCGGCGGGGGCGAGCTCCGGCCACAAGACATTCTCGTCCTGGCAACGGATCTCTGTGAAGGGCGTAGGCGAAAAGCTTTCGTTTTCCATTTGAAGTGCGAGAGAGGCAGACTGTTGCACGGAGCTCTGAGAACAAAGGTGCACGCCCTAGGCGGGCTTGGGCAGAAGCAGCGTTCTCTAGCTCTTGGCTGCCGGCGCACTTGTGGTTGTGTGGCGCCCTTGCAGCGGCTTCTGGCCGCCGGCAAGTGAAAGCGGCTCCACGCTTGGGCGAGGGCGGTGAACGAAGCGGCACTAGTCCCGTGCTTGTGTGCACCACGTTACAGGCTACTAGGAGAGGAAGGTGGTTGACTCTCGCTTGCCTTCCCAAGTGCCCTTAGCAGTCGGAAGGAGCAAGCTGAAGCACTGCTGCTTGTGCTGCTCCGTGGTTCCCTTGCAACCCGCTGGGAAAGCTTTGGCGGTCGCTTCTAGGCGCCGAGTTGCACACAGCACCACGGTAAGTGCCTCGGAGAAGGGAAATCCAGAGTGCAGCGAGGAGCTGGACGTGGCTTACGTGCAGTAAGGAGAAGGTGAACCTAGGCACTGCCTCTTCAATCTGGCCGCCTCTGCTCTGGTAGCAACTTTTGCAACTCGGCAGAGGGAGCCGCGAGTATGTAGAACGGAGGGCAGCGAGACGCCGTGTGTTATGCGCCCTTTCAGGGCTGCTGCCAGGGTGCTACTTTAAGAACGCCTTCTTCTTCCTCGCGTCCTTCCTCCACTATAGTCTCCTGGATTCACCTGAGACTCTTCCTAGGCATCTCCCTGATCCTTTTTGCAATGAGTCTCACATCATTCTCCTGAAGAAACTGTCTGCTTATGGTTTGCATGGGTGGGCTGTTTGCTGGGTGACAAACTGGGTGATGGCCAGGCCCACAGAGTGGTAGGAAATAGAGTTCATCCAGCTGGTCCCCAAGGCTCAGTCTTGGGCCCAGTCCTGTTTAATATCTTGCTCAGTGTTCTGGACAAGGGGATAGAGTACACGCCCAGGAAGTTCACAGATGATGCAAAATTGGCTGGTAGTGTTTTTTTCTTCTGGAGGACAGCAGGCTCTGCTTCTTCTTCCTCCTGTTCTGAGGTCGCTGCTCCCTCTTCATCCCTCATTAAGTGTGCTGATTTTGTCACTTGGATGAGAAAACAAACAATTTTAGCAACAATACTAGTGGCAGGGTACAAGAAAGGAAGAGTTCACACGAATCCCCCCCCCCCCCCCCCGCCCAACAACAGAAAATACCTGATGGCTCCTCTGCCCAGCTTACTGACTACACCGGAACCCATTGTCCCCCAAAGATACTCCCTTCTCCCTGCCCCCAGCCATGATGTGAGATGGAATAGAATAACTAAGATTAAGATTCTCCCTATGGAACTCCATCATACTTCGATTCTGGGAAAAAAAATTTCTTGAAGTTCTATCATTTCAGATCATTTGAATTTGAATTTGCATACTAAAAAGTCTAGCCAGAAACTCATGACAATATTAATAGCCCATTCTAGAATGTCCGAGATGATAGACACTTCTTTCAAGAGAATGTGATACCTCACGTGACTTCTCCAGAATTTAAATGAACAGCGGGAGTAGTCTACAAGATTCTTGCTGCCATCTGGATTTCCTGGTATTTGGCTGGTCTATGTAAACCAACCAGCTATTCAGCAGAGGGAATATTAGTGTGCTACTTGATGGTATGTGAGATGGAACACAGTAATTTATGGCTTTTTGCATAGTGATGAAGCTGTAAAGAAAGCTCCGTAATGCTCAGACAAGGAGGCTGCTGGACTTCAAGCAGCAAAGGCCCAAAACGAACCAGTGAAAAGGTGTCATTGAAAAAAAAAAAAAAAGCCAGGTGGGGAGCAAAGTGATACTTAAGAGCAGTTTACTGAAAGAGGGAATCTAGTGAAAAAAAAAGTCCAAGAGTGAAGGAATAACAGAGAAAATGAAACTAAGGAAGGAAATCAATCTCAGCTAATCATTTCAGAAGCTAACAAGTTGTCATTGCAATGATGCATAAAGTGAGAAATAATAAATATGTCTGCGCCAAAATCTGAAATATGAACTTTATTGCATTCTGTCTTCCACGGAATCATACAACAGTCTGTGATTAAAGATCATCTAGTCCAACTTCCTTGCCAGGTAGATCTTACAGTAGATCAAATTGCTCAAGACTAGCCAAACTGATAAGGAGCACTCTCAATGATGGGGCATCCACAACTTCTCTGGAACACCCGTTTGAGTGTCTCACCAGCTTCACTGTAGAAAAGTTTTTCCTTTTAGCCAACCTAAACCTAGTCTCAGTTTGAAAGCATGGCCCCTTGTCCTGTCTCTGCAAACTTTCCTAAAAAGTCTTTCTCCATTTGTCTTATACCCTCTTTACATATTCAAAGGCCACAATACTGTCTCTCCAGAAACCTCTCTTCTCCAGGCTAAAAGATCCTACTTTTCACAAGAACCAGGTCATAAACTGAGATGGAAGACATCTCAGGAGATCAGATCATGCAACAGCTCAGCGTAAGAATAGCTCTGAAGTCAGATCAACTAGCTTAGGGCTGTGTCTGTTTGAATTTTGAAAATTAGCAGGACTTGAAATGCTTCAAGGAAGAGAACTCGGGGTGGCTCCAGAAACAGCCTGAGAAACTCGAACAAACTCGAAACCTCAGAAACTACCACTGCTTTCTCTCCCTCAGCCCAAGCAGTCCCAAAGAAGAAGTGTTCCCAGCAGGCTGGGATAGCACACATATACACTGCGTATACGTGACAGGCATCGCCAGCAGCCACATCCTGCTCCTTTCTGTGGCTGGCAAGAGTGAGACTGGATGTTTACATGTGGGCAACCTGGGTCCCTCCAGCAGCTCACACACTCAGCCTGCCCAGTGACCCCACTGAATTCCAGTATTAGCAGTGTGCCAAGGCCACAGCACTACTCCGCTTGCTGGCACAGACCATCACACGCCTCCTAAATCAGTCAGGACTCCCCTGGTCCCACAGCCAGCACCCCACTTGCCCTCCGCCAGGCCACTGCCATTGTTCACCAACTTCTCCACTTTGATCTTTGCTGGTGCTCTCAACACTGGCACACCCAGATGTTCTGCAGCTGTTGTCTCCTGGTGGAAAGGACTTGTAAAGCCATGTTTCCTAACAGGACTTCCACAACCTTTCAAAGCAACCTTTACTGGGGTATGAACAATCTCATTCAAATGTCAACATTTCTTTTCCCGTATGTGAAATCAGAATTTCCTTCTTCCGGGCATGCCCAAAACAAGGCACAAACTACATTGTGCCTTCTGTTTCACATGCTGACTCGTTTGTAAACAATGCTAGGAGAATACCTGTTTTGATCCAAGCTAATCTCTGGCCCTTATAGTGCTTTCGGTAGTTAGTTTTGCTTTGTTATTTACTTGATGTCCCATTGAATTGTTGAATCATAAACAGACTACCTGTCTGTATAGCAGCATAGCAGTGATGAATAAATGCAAGAGAAGGAGCAAGGTGATTGTTTGCTAGACTCTTCCTAGAAACTGAGAAATCTGTTACTTAATGCTGACCACAGCAGATGGAGGAAGCATCCTACATGATGTCAAAGCAATGAAGCTGTAATCACTTTTATGATTACAGTCAAGGCACTGCTTTTGCCACCATAAGTGGAGTGCAGGGAATCTTAAAAGACGACACTCTAACTGTTGTCCATGCTCACTGAGAAAATAATGCTTTTACAGCAGAGCAGGTCTCACCGCAGCTAAATCATGGCTTCAACTGTACACCGCCTTCAAAAAGCCCACAAAAACACAAATGAAAGGATTTGGAACCCAAGGGAATCTCGGATTGTGACATCAGCTCACTCTGGATTCTTTCCAAATTCTCAATTCCATTTTCTTCCGAGCCAATTTTCCCACCTAACTTGAGATGTAATTTATGGATTTCCAACACATCTAGTTACCTTAGAATTAGATTGCCACTAGCCAAAAAGACAGAAACAAGCAGTTAAGTGAAGACTGAAACCATGGGTGTTTAGAACAGCAAAACTTGGGCGAAACTATTCTTAAGAAAACCAA
Source organism: Sturnus vulgaris (assembly GCF_052056855.1). Classification (NCBI taxonomy): domain Eukaryota; kingdom Metazoa; phylum Chordata; class Aves; order Passeriformes; family Sturnidae; genus Sturnus; species Sturnus vulgaris. Next base: position 72,691 of record NW_028276615.1, read on the forward strand.
AACTTTTAGGACTTACCCATGTATTTTTGGAGGTGGAAAAAGTTTTACATCGAAAAGTCCCTAGGGAACTCTCTTCAGTGCCTGGAGAGCCGCTGTCGCTCGCCTTTCAAGGACCTATTCGTCACAGCAGAGGCAGCAGAGCACAAGATGGCCGACGAGAAGGGGCAGTGTAGAACTCTCTGTCTGTCTGTGTCTCTACTCAGTGTAGAACGTCTCTATCCTGGCACATTTTCGAGTGCGATACTTCCCTCCGGGTCTTCGGTCCTTGCGAAGCTCTATGTACTGTGAGCGCTGCTACTTGCAGCTGAGAAAGACCGTGGAGCTAGCGGCGAATTCGGAGAGCGCTGAGCACGTAGTCAAGAAGCGAGACGTGTCCCTGCAACGCGGTGCTAATAGCAGCTTCCTCGCGGCGGGGGCGAGCTCCGGCCACAAGACATTCTCGTCCTGGCAACGGATCTCTGTGAAGGGCGTAGGCGAAAAGCTTTCGTTTTCCATTCGAACTGCGAGAGAGGCAGACTGTTGCACGGAGCTCTGAGAACAAAGGTGCACGCCCTAGGCGGGCTTGGGCAGAAGCAGCGTTCTCTAGCTCTTGGCTGCCGGCGCACTTGTGGTTGTGTGGCGCCCTTGCAGCGGCTTCTGGCCGCCGGCAAGTGAAAGCGGCTCCACGCTTGGGCGAGGGCGGTGAACGAAGCGGCACTAGTCCCGTGCTTGTGTGCACCACGTTACAGGCTACTAGGAGAGGAAGGTGGTTGACTCTCGCTTGCCTTCCCAAGTGCCCTTAGCAGTCGGAAGGAGCAAGCTGAAGCACTGCTGCTTGTGCTGCTCCTTGGTTCCCTTGCAGCCCGCTGTGAAAGCATTGGCGGTCGCTTCTAGGCGCCGAGTTGCACACAGCACCACGGTAAGTGCCTCGGAGAAGGGAAATCCAGAGTGCAGCGAGGAGCTGGACGTGGCTTACGCGCAGTAAGGAGAAGGTGAACCTAGGCACTGCCTCTTCAATCTGGCCGCCTCTGCTCTGGTAGCAACTTTTGCAACTCGGCAGAGGGAGCCGCGAGTATGTAGAACGGAGGGCAGCGAGACGCCGTGTGTTATGCGCCTTTTCAGGGCTGCTGCCAGGGTGCTACTTTAAGAACGCCTTTTTCTTCCTCGCGTCCTTCTCGCTTCGCTCTAGCTGCATGGAGTACAGCACAGCGAAGGAGTGAGGAAGGGCTCTGCCCCAGCTTTTGCCCCGGCCTGCCTGTGCTGCGCCTTTAGCTGCACACGAGAACAACGGCATTTCTTACCCGCAAGGTAAAAAAGGCTTTAGTGTAGCCTTAGGAATGGCAAGTGCCTAGGCATTAAGTTGAGCGACCACGTATGAGGGAGTCTTTAGAGGTTTCCTCCCCCATGGCGCAGGTGTATTCTCATTCTCGTGCTGAACTGAAAAGTCCGGGCATGGCAAGACTGGCCTGCCTTGTGCAGCGACGAACACAAATGTGGGGCTATGATCCTCTGTGTTCGGAGCTCTGCTTCCGGGTGTGTGGGCCGCCATGAGCCCGCAGCAGCCGCCGAGGACAGTGTGGATTGTGGATGAGTCTGGGCTGGCCCCCCGCCCCCCCGTTGGTCTGACAGCGGCAGAAGTGGCGTAGGAGCGGCATCGCCTGAGGGCCCCATGGGGGGCGGGAAGAGAGCCGGGAGTGACTCCGAGCGACACCGGAAGCGATATCCGTAGGGCCCGGAAGGCCAGCGTTGCCATCGAGTTTGGCCGGTAGGAGGCGTCTAAGGTGCTTTGAAAGGTGGAGCTTCTTTGCTCTAGGACAGTCTGGGAGAGCTGAGGGTGTCCAATCTGGAGAACAGAAGGCTCCAGGGAGATCTTCGAGCCCTTTGCAGTGCCTGCTGGGGCTCCAAGATAGCTGGGGAGGGACTTTGGAAAAGGGTCTGGACTCGCAGGACAAGGGGGAATAGCTTCAAACTGCCAGAGGGCTGGGATAGATGGGATATTGGAAAGGAATTCTTCCTTGGGTGGGTGCTGAGGCACATGTTGCTCAAAGAGGCTGTGTAGGAGCCCCATGGCAGGAAGCGTCCAGGGCCAGGCTGGAGCGGACATGGAGCAACCTGGACTAGTGGAAAAGTGTCCCTGCCCGTGTCAGGATGTGGGAAGAAGATAATTTGTCTCTAAGGTCGCTTCCAGTCCAAACCATTCTGGGATTCTAGGATTCATGGAAGGCCCTTTTCCAAGTGAAGTGTTGTATCTCTTGGCTCCCAGCTTGTAGTTGCCAGTTCTTCTGGAAGCAGGCGTGGCGAAGCAGCTGTGATGAGCCATGGGTTCTCAATAGGACGAGTGTGATATATTTGCAGAGAGGAAGGCTGCAGACAGATCTTCAAGGTCCAGGTAAAACAAGCAAAGGATTGAATAGAAGCCAAAGATTGGTTGTGTAGTCAGTTTGCTGGCTGTTGAAATGGCCCCAGGTAATTTTCAACATTTCTAATTTGGATTTGTTTGAGTAAAAAATGAATGTGTTACCTCCAGCGTAGGCTCTCCAATGCATCTTCATGTGCTCCCATCTCTTTGTTGTATATCGGGTTCTATTAACTGAAGACAGAATCATAACACAGTAGTAAAACATTTAGAGGTGTAGTTAGCCAGCTTCAGGAGTTTTCAACTCAGCTGTTGACTTTTCTGGTAACTGTAGGCAAGGCAACACAATCCAGTTACTCCACTTTTCCTCTCTGAGGAAAAGATGATCTTTTTTTTTTTTTTTTTCTCATTTTGAAAATAGCCTTGAATGAAGAGAGTTATGCACGTGGCATGTAGGATTCATTATTTTACCTTTCTCTTCTGTTGTCTTTCGCGTACTAGTCTTTTTAAAATTTTTTTGTCTCTGTTCTCCATTCAGTAGGTTTGAAAGAATTCTAATTGTTGAGATGATGGTTCTTTGAAGGCTCACTTAGCCCACCTTTTGGGTGAAGGAAAGAAGAAGACAAGGTCCTCTAGGAAGAGTAAAAAGCATACTTTCAAGAGACATTCAGAGATGTCTGCTGATGCCACGCAATTACCGTGTAATCAGCAGAAATGTGTTGGAAAAACACCCATCAGTGACTTCACAAGAAAGCCACACTCAAGACAGGTAAAGAACAGAAGCATAAAACCCCAAAGGTATGAAATGGACAGATTTTCATTGGGAATGAGCAACTCCTGTATTCTTGGTTCTAGAACTAGGGGCTTGTAATAAATAGACTGTCTCCTTGCCAAACGTAAACTTGGTGTCATGAACTGCTCACTGCCCGTTGAAGTGCAGGGCTAGTAGACTAATATTTGCCATGGCAGGCATATTGTATGGCTTTCCTGTTAAAAAGAAATTGGTTTTGCTCATAGCAATCTAGATATGTACCCAGTCTGACACCTATTTTTTAGGCTATATTTCCAAGTAAATGGCTTCCATGATGATGCAGTAAGTTTATGTCATGAACAGGAATGAAGTGATTGCATGCATCCTTTTTTACCCTAAGCCAGCTGCTGAGTAATGAGACAGAGACTCTCACTGACGCCAAGGAGTGCCCGTGCTTTTGGGAAAAGCACTGGGCAGATAAAGCCTATTTCCACATTTCTTGCTAGCGTCTCCTTCAAAGTTCATGGGTTTGTGCATCTTTTAGAGCTGTTCTAGATGTTCTTTGTAGTTTACATGTACTAAATGTAGCAGGTATTGCTTTCATGCCGTCCTACTAGATTTGAAGTTGGGATCTACTCAGGCTTCAATGTCTCAGAAGAAGCAACGTCGATTCTTTGAATTCTACTCTTGAACGTGAGAATGCTACTTATGTAGTTAATGAATTAATTAAATCGAATTCACTTGAATGGAAAAATTGTCTTGTTCATGTAGATTTTAACTTGGGAAATTGATATTTGAGTTCTACTTTTCATTGTTGTTGCTTTTCTGTATTCTTTGATTGCACAGATAGCAGATGTACTGACCAAGTATTGTGTGAAACTGGAGGAAATGTCCTTCCTCTTGGCAGCTGATGTTCACAAGCTCATTAACGCTAAGGCCATGGTAAATGTTTTACCTGGGGCAAGATAGCAGTCTGAATATTCCTAGAATGTCTTTCTTTCCCCAGATGAAATTCATTTTTTCTGCCTATCAATCACTGAAATATAGAAGAAATTTCTACTTGACGGGGTATTGGTTATCATTTGTGTTCTTTTCTCCCCTCATTTTCTGTAGAAGAGACAATTTTTGGTTTGTTTTTGCATGTTGTATGCTGCTTCTACTTCTGGTTTTGTTTTTTAATACACAGAATATAAACGGAGCACTGCTGGATAATGAGAGGGCAACTGCCAAGCTACTCTTGAATCGAATGAAATCAGAGCTTGAGAAAGAAAAATGGCATCAACTGAAATGGCAAGGGACTGGAAGCTCATGCAAAAGAAGTGTGGAGTTCAGAGTTTCAGGTCAGAAATTTGGCAGTCTTCTTTTGGACAATGAGCAACACCAAGAGGCTAGTGTTCACTTTTGGTTTCTGTTAAAGTAATACTTGATCATTTTTTCTTTCTACGTGATACCACGTATGATATCACATATATCATGTGATTCCATTCTACATATCTACTTTCCATCCTGCAGAGAATTTATGGCAAGTGAAGAAATACAGAATCCCCCAACTGTGAATATGGAAATGGAAAAGTTGATAAAGGAGCAGATGGTACTCAGTGAAGAGAGACTGAAGGTTTTGCAATATATCGGGTATGGCAAAAGAGGGTATAGCATAAAGGAAAACAATTGTTGCTGGAGTTAATGAAGGACTTGGCTACAAAATGCACTTTGCTTCCTGTCAATGTGTGATTGCTAAATGCAGCAGTAAGGCAGGGTCTACATCTATTTCTGTACAGCTCTTTTGAATGGAAAAAATGCATTCTTGATTTTCAGTGCCCCAGCTACACTTAATAGGTGGCGATCAGGCTCTAAAAATGGAGGAATGCAGAAGTAAATCTCGAAACATAGCAGAAATGGGCAAAGAGGGGTGGAGAGCTAGAACTTGGCGTTTTTGTCAAGGCATTTTTTTCTCCATGGCGTGGGATTTTATTTGCGGAATAAATGAAGAGAGGAGTCTGGATAGAAATCTAACGTTGCTACGTTTGAATATCCATCCTGAACACAAGACACATTGGTGTGGGTGCAATGCATTACGATCTTTACAGGGAGGTTTTTTACGGTGGATGTAGGAACCAGGTAGATGACAGTTAGTTCCTTATCGGGCAGTAAACAGTTGGCCTTGAACAACAACAATCTCAGGTTTATTTTCATTGCCAAGATGGCTGTAAATAAAAGAACGCCCAGTAGTATGGATATTCGGATTCATAATTTTATATTTGAAGTACTGACTGGTTTGTATTTTAGGATACCTGACTCTTGTTTCCTGCTTTGATAGCACCCTGTTGCCTCCAACACCCTCTTGCCTTGGCCCCGAGAGCAAAGTCCCGAGCGAGCACTCGACTCAGTGCAATGCACCCGGAAGGACGCTCTCGCTCGTCTTTCAAGGAGCGATTCCTAACAGCAGAAGCAGCAGAGGCACAAACTGCATGACGAGAAGGGACAACGTAGAACACGTCTCTGTCCTGGCACATTTTCGTGTGCGATACTTCCCTCCGGCTCTTCGGGCCTTGCGAAGCTCCGTGTACTGCGAGCGCTGCTACTCGCAGCTGAGAAGGACCGTGGAGCTAGCGGCGAATTCGGAGAGCTCTTCGCTGCACTGCGCCGCTCGCAAGCGGCTTCGTTCTTCGCCTTCTGCCGTCCGGCGAGAGCTGAACTCCGGCGGTCAGTTGCAGCTCTGCCCAACAGCGTGTTCTCAGTTCTGCGGGCAAGCACGCCCTCTTGCCTTGGCCCCGAGTGCAAAGTCCCGAGCGAGCACTCGACTCAGTGCAATGCACCCGGAAGGACGCTCTCGCTCGTCTTTCAAGGAGCGATTCCTAACAGCAGAAGCAGCAGAGGCACAAACTGCATGACGAGAAGGGACAACGTAGAACACGTCTCTGTCCTGGCACATTTTCGTGTGCGATACTTCCCTCCGGGTCTTCGGGCCTTGCGAAGCTCCGTGTACTGCGAGCGCTGCTACTCGCAGCTGAGAAGGACCGTGGAGCTAGCGGCGAATTCGGAGAGCTCTTCGCTGCACTGCGCCGCTCGCAAGCGGCTTCGTTCTTCGCCTTCTGCCGTCCGGCGACAGCTGAACTCCGGCGGTCAGTTGCAGCTCTGCCCAACAGCGTGTTCTCAGTTCTGCGGGCAAGCACGCCCTCTTGCCTTGGCCCCGAGAGCAAAGTCCCGAGCGAGCACTCGACTCAGTGCAATGCACCCGGAAGGACGCTCTCGCTCGTCTTTCAAGGAGCGATTCCTAACAGCACAAGCAGCAGAGGCACAAACTGCATGACGAGAAGGGACAACGTAGAACACGTCTCTGTCCTGGCACATTTTCGTGTGCGATACTTCCCTCCGGGTCTTCGGGCCTTGCGAAGCTCCGTGTACTGCGAGCGCTGCTACTCGCAGCTGAGAAGGACCGTGGAGCTAGCGGCGAATTCGGAGAGCTCTTCGCTGCACTGCGCCGCTCGCAAGCGGCTTCGTTCTTCGCCTTCTGCCGTCCGGCGAGAGCTGAACTCCGGCGGTCAGTTGCAGCTCTGCCCAACAGCGTGTTCTCAGTTCTGCGGGCAAGCACGCCCTCTTGCCTTGGCCCCGAGAGCAAAGTCCCGAGCGAGCACTCGACTCAGTGCAATGCACCCGGAAGGACGCTCTCGCTCGTCTTTCAAGGAGCGATTCCTAACAGCAGAAGCAGCAGAGGCACAAACTGCATGACGAGAAGGGACAACGTAGAACACGTCTCTGTCCTGGCACATTTTCGTGTGCGATACTTCCCTCCGGGTCTTCGGGCCTTGCGAAGCTCCGTGTACTGCGAGCGCTGCTACTCGCAGCTGAGAAGGACCGTGGAGCTAGCGGCGAATTCGGAGAGCTCTTCGCTGCACTGCGCCGCTCGCAAGCGGCTTCGTTCTTCGCCTTCTGCCGTCCGGCGAGAGCTGAACTCCGGCGGTCAGTTGCAGCTCTGCCCAACAGCGTGTTCTCAGTTCTGCGGGCAAGCACGCCCTCTTGCCTTGGCCCCGAGAGCAAAGTCCCGAGCGAGCACTCGACTCAGTGCAATGCACCCGAAAGGACGCTCTCGCTCGTCTTTCAAGGAGCGATTCCTAACAGCAGAAGCAGCAGAGGCACAAACTGCATGACGAGAAGGGACAACGTAGAACACGTCTCTGTCCTGGCACATTTTCGTGTGCGATACTTCCCTCCGGGTCTTCGGGCCTTGCGAAGCTCCGTGTACTGCGAGCGCTGCTACTCGCAGCTGAGAAGGACCGTGGAGCTAGCGGCGAATTCGGAGAGCTCTTCGCTGCACTGCGCCGCTCGCAAGCGGCTTCGTTCTTCGCCTTCTGCCGTCCGGCGAGAGCTGAACTCCGGCGGTCAGTTGCAGCTCTGCCCAACAGCGTGTTCTCAGTTCTGCGGGCAAGCACGCCCTCTTGCCTTGGCCCCGAGAGCAAAGTCCCGAGCGAGCACTCGACTCAGTGCAATGCACCCGGAAGGACGCTCTCGCTCGTCTTTCAAGGAGCGATTCCTAACAGCAGAAGCAGCAGAGGCACAAACTGCATGACGAGAAGGGACAACGTAGAACACGTCTCTGTCCTGGCACATTTTCGTGTGCGATACTTCCCTCCGGGTCTTCGGGCCTTGCGAAGCTCCGTGTACTGCGAGCGCTGCTACTCGCAGCTGAGAAGGACCGTGGAGCTAGCGGCGAATTCGGAGAGCTCTTCGCTGCACTGCGCCGCTCGCAAGCGGCTTCGTTCTTCGCCTTCTGCCGTCCGGCGAGAGCTGAACTCCGGCGGTCAGTTGCAGCTCTGCCCAACAGCGTGTTCTCAGTTCTGCGGGCAAGCACGCCCTCTTGCCTTGGCCCCGAGAGCAAAGTCCCGAGCGAGCACTCGACTCAGTGCAATGCACCCGGAAGGACGCTCTCGCTCGTCTTTCAAGGAGCGATTCCTAACAGCAGAAGCAGCAGAGGCACAAACTGCATGACGAGAAGGGACAACGTAGAACACGTCTCTGTCCTGGCACATTTTCGTGTGCGAAACTTCCCTCCGGGTCTTCGGGCCTTGCGAAGCTCCGTGTACTGCGAGCGCTGCTACTCGCAGCTGAGAAGGACCGTGGAGCTAGCGGCGAATTCGGAGAGCTCTTCGCTGCACTGCGCCGCTCGCAAGCGGCTTCGTTCTTCGCCTTCTGCCGTCCGGCGAGAGCTGAACTCCGGCGGTCAGTTGCAGCTCTGCCCAACAGCGTGTTCTCAGTTCTGCGGGCAAGCACGCCCTCTTGCCTTGGCCCCGAGAGCAAAGTCCCGAGCGAGCACTCGACTCAGTGCAATGCACCCGGAAGGACGCTCTCGCTCGTCTTTCAAGGAGCGATTCCTAACAGCAGAAGCAGCAGAGGCACAAACTGCATGACGAGAAGGGACAACGTAGAACACGTCTCTGTCCTGGCACATTTTCGTGTGCGAAACTTCCCTCCGGGTCTTCGGGCCTTGCGAAGCTCCGTGTACTGCGAGCGCTGCTACTCGCAGCTGAGAAGGACCGTGGAGCTAGCGGCGAATTCGGAGAGCTCTTCGCTGCACTGCGCCGCTCGCAAGCGGCTTCGTTCTTCGCCTTCTGCCGTCCGGCGAGAGCTGAACTCCGGCGGTCAGTTGCAGCTCTGCCCAACAGCGTGTTCTCAGTTCTGCGGGCAAGCACGCCCTCTTGCCTTGGCCCCGAGAGCAAAGTCCCGAGCGAGCACTCGACTCAGTGCAATGCACCCGGAAGGACGCTCTCGCTCGTCTTTCAAGGAGCGATTCCTAACAGCAGAAGCAGCAGAGGCACAAACTGCATGACGAGAAGGGACAACGTAGAACACGTCTCTGTCCTGGCACATTTTCGTGTGCGATACTTCCCTCCGGGTCTTCGGGCCTTGCGAAGCTCCGTGTACTGCGAGCGCTGCTACTCGCAGCTGAGAAGGACCGTGGAGCTAGCGGCGAATTCGGAGAGCTCTTCGCTGCACTGCGCCGCTCGCAAGCGGCTTCGTTCTTCGCCTTCTGCCGTCCGGCGAGAGCTGAACTCCGGCGGTCAGTTGCAGCTCTGCCCAACAGCGTGTTCTCAGTTCTGCGGGCAAGCACGCCCTCTTGCCTTGGCCCCGAGAGCAAAGTCCCGAGCGAGCACTCGACTCAGTGCAATGCACCCGGAAGGACGCTCTCGCTCGTCTTTCAAGGAGCGATTCCTAACAGCAGAAGCAGCAGAGGCACAAACTGCATGACGAGAAGGGACAACGTAGAACACGTCTCTGTCCTGGCACATTTTCGTGTGCGATACTTCCCTCCGGGTCTTCGGGCCTTGCGAAGCTCCGTGTACTGCGAGCGCTGCTACTCGCAGCTGAGAAGGACCGTGGAGCTAGCGGCGAATTCGGAGAGCTCTTCGCTGCACTGCGCCGCTCGCAAGCGGCTTCGTTCTTCGCCTTCTGCCGTCCGGCGAGAGCTGAACTCCGGCGGTCAGTTGCAGCTCTGCCCAACAGCGTGTTCTCAGTTCTGCGGGCAAGCACGCCCTCTTGCCTTGGCCCCGAGAGCAAAGTCCCGAGCGAGCACTCGACTCAGTGCAATGCACCCGAAAGGACGCTCTCGCTCGTCTTTCAAGGAGCGATTCCTAACAGCAGAAGCAGCAGAGGCACAAACTGCATGACGAGAAGGGACAACGTAGAACACGTCTCTGTCCTGGCACATTTTCGTGTGCGAAACTTCCCTCCGGGTCTTCGGGCCTTGCGAAGCTCCGTGTACTGCGAGCGCTGCTACTCGCAGCTGAGAAGGACCGTGGAGCTAGCGGCGAATTCGGAGAGCTCTTCGCTGCACTGCGCCGCTCGCAAGCGGCTTCGTTCTTCGCCTTCTGCCGTCCGGCGAGAGCTGAACTCCGGCGGTCAGTTGCAGCTCTGCCCAACAGCGTGTTCTCAGTTCTGCGGGCAAGCACGCCCTCTTGCCTTGGCCCCGAGAGCAAAGTCCCGAGCGAGCACTCGACTCAGTGCAATGCACCCGGAAGGACGCTCTCGCTCGTCTTTCAAGGAGCGATTCCTAACAGCAGAAGCAGCAGAGGCACAAACTGCATGACGAGAAGGGACAACGTAGAACACGTCTCTGTCCTGGCACATTTTCGTGTGCGATACTTCCCTCCGGCTCTTCGGGCCTTGCGAAGCTCCGTGTACTGCGAGCGCTGCTACTCGCAGCTGAGAAGGACCGTGGAGCTAGCGGCGAATTCGGAGAGCTCTTCGCTGCACTGCGCCGCTCGCAAGCGGCTTCGTTCTACGCCTTCTGCCGTCCGGCGAGAGCTGAACTCCGGCGGTCAGTTGCAGCTCTGCCCAACAGCGTGTTCTCAGTTCTGCGGGCAAGCACGCCCTCTTGCCTTGGCCCCGAGAGCAAAGTCCCGAGCGAGCACTCGACTCAGTGCAATGCACCCGGAAGGACGCTCTCGCTCGTCTTTCAAGGAGCGATTCCTAACAGCAGAAGCTGCAGAGGCACAAACTGCATGACGAGAAGGGACAACGTAGAACACGTCTCTGTCCTGGCACATTTTCGTGTGCGAAACTTCCCTCCGGGTCTTCGGGCCTTGCGAAGCCCCGTGTACTGCGAGCGCTGCTACTCGCAGCTGAGAAGGACCGTGGAGCTAGCGGCGAATTCGGAGAGCTCTTCGCTGCACTGCGCCGCTCGCAAGCGGCTTCGTTCTTCGCCTTCTGCCGTCCGGCGAGAGCTGAACTCCGGCGGTCAGTTGCAGCTCTGCCCAACAGCGTGTTCTCAGTTCTGCGGGCAAGCACGCCCTCTTGCCTTGGCCCCGGGAGCAAAGTCCCGAGCGAGCACTCGACTCAGTGCAATGCACCCGGAAGGACGCTCTCGCTCGTCTTTCAAGGAGCGATTCCTAACAGCAGAAGCTGCAGAGGCACAAACTGCATGACGAGAAGGGACAACGTAGAACACGTCTCTGTCCTGGCACATTTTCGTGTGCGATACTTCCCTCCGGGTCTTCGGGCCTTGCGAAGCCCCGTGTACGGCGAGCGCTGCTACTCGCAGCTGAGAAGGACCGTGGAGCTAGCGGCGAATTCGGAGAGCTCTT
>NW_028276616.1:2500-7500 GCF_052056855.1 Sturnus vulgaris
TAACCCTAACCCTAACCATAACCCTAACCCTAACCCTAACCCTAACCCTAGCCCTAGCCCAAATAACCCTAACCCTAACCCTAACCCTAACCCTAACCCTAACCCTAACCCTAACCCTAACCCTAACCCTAACCCTAACCCTAACCCTAACCCTAACCAAAACCCAACTAACCATAACCCTAACCCTAACCCTAACCCTAACCCTAGCCCGAATAACCCTAACCCTAACCCTAACCCTGACCCTAAACCTAACCCTAAACCAAATAACCCTAACCCTAACCCTAAACCAACTAGCCCTAACACTAACCATAAGCCTAACCTTTACCAAAATAACCCTAACCATAACCCAAACCCAACTAACCATAACCCTAACCCTAACCCTAACCCTAACCCTAACCCTAACCCTAACCCTAACCCTAGCCCAAATAACCCTAACCCTAACCCTAACCCTGACCCTAAACCTAACCCTAAACCAAATAACCCTAACCCTAACCCTAAACCAACTAGCCCTAACACTAACCATAAGCCTAACCTTTACCAAAATAACCCTAACCATAACCCAAACCCAACTAACCATAACCCTAACCCTAACCCTAACCCTAACCCTAACCCTAGCCCAAATAACCCTAACCCTAACCCTAACCCTGACCCTAAACCTAACCCTAAACCAAATAACCCTAACCCTAACCCTAACCCAACTAGCCCTAACACTAACCATAAGCCTAACCTTTACCAAAATAACCCTAACCATAACCCAAACCCAACTAACCATAACCCTAACCCTAACCCTAACCCTAACCCTAGCCCAAATAACCCTAACCCCAACCCTAACCCTGACCCTAAACCTAACCCTAAACCAAATAACCCTAACCCTAACCCTAAACCAACTAGCCCTAACACTAACCATAAGCCTAACCTTTACCAAAATAACCCTAACCAAAACCCAAACCCAACTAACCATAACCCTAACCCTAACCCTAACCCTAACCCTAACCCTAACCCTAACCCTAACCCTAACCCTAGCCCAAATAACCCTAACCCTAACCCTGACCCTAAACCTAACCCTAAACCAAATAACCCTAACCCTAACCCTAAACCAACTAGCCCTAACACTAACCATAAGCCTAACCTTTACCAAAATAACCCTAACCATAACCCAAACCCAACTAACCATAACCCTAACCCTAACCCTAACCCTAACCCTAACCCTAGCCCAAATAACCCTAACCCTAACCCTAACCCTGACCCTAAACCTAACCCTAAACCAAATAACCCTAACCCTAACCCTAAACCAACTAGCCCTAACACTAACCATAAGCCTAACCGTTACCAAAATAACCCTAACCATAACCCAAACCCAACTAACCATAACCCTAACCCTAACCCTAACCCTAACCCTAGCCCGAATAACCCTAACCCTAACCCTAACCCTGACCCTAAACCTAACCCTAAACCAAATAACCCTAACCCTAACCCTAAACCAACTAGCCCTAACACTAACCATAAGCCTAACCTTTACCAAAATAACCCTAACCATAACCCAAACCCAACTAACCATAACCCTAACCCTAACCCTAACCCTAACCCTAACCCTAACCCTAACCCTAACCCTAACCCTAGCCCAAATAACCCTAACCCTAACCCTAACCCTGACCCTAAACCTAACCCTAAACCAAATAACCCTAACCCTATCCCTAAACCAACTAGCCCTAACACTAACCATAAGCCTAACCTTTACCAAAATAACCCTAACCATAACCCAAACCCAACTAACCATAACCCTAACCCTAACCCTAACCCTAACCCTAACCCTAAACCTAACCCTAACCCTAGCCCAAATAACCCTAACCCTAACCCTAACCCTGACCCTAAACCTAACCCTAAACAAAATAACCCTAACCCTAACCCTAAACCAACTAGCCCTAACACTAACCATAAGCCTAACCTTTACCAAAATAACCCTAACCATAACCCAAACCCAACTAACCATAACCCTAACCCTAACCCTAACCCTAACCCTAACCCTAGCCCAAATAACCCTAACCCTAACCCTAACCCTGACCCTAAACCTAACCCTAAACCAAATAACCCTAACCCTAACCCTAAACCAACTAGCCCTAACACTAACCATAAGCCTAACCTTTACCAAAATAACCCTAACCATAACCCAAACCCAACTAACCATAACCCTAACCCTAACCCTAACCCTAACCCTAACCCTAGCCCAAATAACCCTAACCCTAACCCTAACCCTGACCCTAAACCTAACCCTAAACCAAATAACCCTAACCCTAACCCTAAACCAACTAGCCCTAACACTAACCATAAGCCTAACCTTTACCAAAATAACCCTAACCCTAACCCTAACCCTAACCCTAACCCTAACCCTAACCCTAGCCCAAATACCCCTAACCCTAACCCTAACCCTGACCCTAAACCTAACCTTAAACCAAATAACCCTAACCCTAACCCTAAACCAACTAGCCCTAACACTAACCATAAGCCTAACCTTTACCAAAATAACCCTAACCATAACCCAAACCCAACTAACCATAACCCTAACCCTAACCCTAACCCTAACCCTAACCCTAACCCTAACCCTAGCCCAAATAACCCTAACCCTAACCCTGACCCTAAACCTAACCCTAAACCAAATAACCCTAACCCTAACCCTAAACCAACTAGCCCTAACACTAACCATAAGCCTAACCTTTACCAAAATAACCCTAACCATAACCCAAACCCAACTAACCATAACCCTAACCCTAACCCTAACCCTAACCCTAACCCTAACCCTAACCCTAACCCTAACCCTAACCCTAACCCTAACCCTAACCCTAGCCCAAATAACCCTAACCCCAACCCTAACCCTGACCCTAAACCTAACCCTAAACCAAATAACCCTAACCCTAACCCTAAACCAACTAGCCCTAACACTAACCATAAGCCTAACCTTTACCAAAATAACCCTAACCATAACCCAAACCCAACTAACCATAACCCTAACCCTAACCCTAACCCTAACCCTAACCCTAACCCTAACCCTAGCCCAAATAACCCTAACCCTAACCCTAACCCTGACCCTAAACCTAACCCTAAACCAAATAACCCTAACCCTAACCCTAAACCAACTAGCCCTAACACTAACCATAAGCCTAACCTTTACCAAAATAACCCTAACCATAACCCAAACCCAACTAACCATAACCCTAACCCTAACCCTAACCCTAACCCTAGCCCAAATAACCTTAACCCTAACCCTAACCCTGACCCTAAACCTAACCCTAAACCAAATAACCCTAACCCTAACCCTAAACCAACTAGCCCTAACACTAACCATAAGCCTAACCTTTACCAAAATAACCCTAACCATAACCCAAACCCAACTAACCATAACCCTAACCCTAACCCTAACCCTAACCCTAGCCCGAATAACCCTAACCCTAACCCTAACCCTGACCCTAAACCTAACCCTAAACCAAATAACCCTAACCCTAACCCTAAACCAACTAGCCCTAACACTAACCATAAGCCTAACCTTTACCAAAATAACCCTAACCATAACCCAAACCCAACTAACCATAAACCTAACCCTAACCCTAACCCTAACCCTAACCCTAACCCTAACCCTAACCCTAACCCTAACCCTAGCCCAAATAACCCTAACCCTAACCCTAACCCTGACCCTAAACCTAACCCTAAACCAAATAACCCTAACCCTATCCCTAAACCAACTAGCCCTAACACTAACCATAAGCCTAACCTTTACCAAAATAACCCTAACCATAACCCAAACCCAACTAACCATAACCCTAACCCTAACCCTAACCCTAACCCTAACCCTAACCCTAACCCTAACCCTAACCCTAACCCTAACCCTAACCCTAACCCTAGCCCAAATAACCCTAACCCTAACCCTAACCCTGACCCTAAACCTAACCCTAAACCAAATAACCCTAACCCTAACCCTAAACCAACTAGCCCTAACACTAACCATAAGCCTAACCTTTACCAAAATAACCCTAACCATAACCCAAACCCAACTAACCATAACCCTAACCCTAACCCTAACCCTAACCCTAGCCCAAATAACCCTAACCCTAACCCTAACCCTGACCCTAAACCTAACCCTAAACAAAATAACCCTAACCCTAACCCGAAACCAACTAGCCCTAACACTAACCATAAGCCTAACCTTTACCTAAATAACCCTAACCGTAACCAAAACCCAACTAACCATAACCCTAACCCTAACCCTAACCCTAACCCTAGCCCGAATAACCCTAACCCTAACCCTGACCCTAAACCTAACCCTAAACCAAATAACCCTAACCCTAACCCTAAACCAACTAGCCCTAACACTAACCATAAGCCTAACCTTTACCAAAATAACCCTAACCATAACCCAAACCCAACTAACCATAACCCTAACCCTAACCCTAACCCTAACCCTAACCCTAACCCTAACCCTAACCCTAACCCTAGCCCAAATACCCCTAACCCTAACCCTAACCCTGACCCTAAACCTAACCTTAAACCAAATAACCCTAACCCTAACCCTAAACCAACTAGCCCTAACACTAACCATAAGCCTAACCTTTACCAAAATAACCCTAACCATAACCCAAACCCAACTAACCATAACCCTAACCCTAACCCTAACCCTAACCCTAACCCTAACCCTAACCCTAGCCCAAATAACCCTAACCCTAACCCTAACCCTGACCCTAAACCTAACCCTAAACCAAATAACCCTAACCCTAACCCTAAACCAACTAGCCCTAACACTAACCATAAGCCTAACCTTTACCAAAATAACCCTAACCATAACCCAAACCCAACTAACCATAACCCTAACCCTAACCCTAACCCTAACCCTAACCCTAACCCTAACCCTAACCCTAACCCTAGCCCAAATAACCCTAACCCCAACCCTAACCCTGACCCTAAACCTAACCCTAAACCAAATAACCCTAACCCTAACCCTAAACCAACTAGCC
>NW_028276616.1:12500-35000 GCF_052056855.1 Sturnus vulgaris
AACCCTAACCCTAACCCTAACCCTGACCCTAAACCTAACCCTAAACCAAATAACCCTAACCCTATCCCTAAACCAACTAGCCCTAACACTAACCATAAGCCTAACCTTTACCAAAATAACCCTAACCATAACCCAAACCCAACTAACCATAACCCTAACCCTAACCCTAACCCTAACCCTAACCCTAACCCTAACCCTAACCCTAACCCTAACCCTAACCCTAGCCCAAATAACCCTAACCCTAACCCTAACCCTGACCCTAAACCTAACCCTAAACAAAATAACCCTAACCCTAACCCTAAACCAACTAGCCCTAACACTAACCATAAGCCTAACCTTTACCAAAATAACCCTAACCATAACCCAAACCCAACTAACCATAACCCTAACCCTAACCCTAACCCTAACCCTAGCCCAAATAACCCTAACCCTAACCCTAACCCTGACCCTAAACCTAACCCTAAACAAAATAACCCTAACCCTAACCCGAAACCAACTAGCCCTAACACTAACCATAAGCCTAACCTTTACCTAAATAACCCTAACCGTAACCAAAACCCAACTAACCATAACCCTAACCCTAACCCTAACCCTAACCCTAGCCCGAATAACCCTAACCCTAACCCTGACCCTAAACCTAACCCTAAACCAAATAACCCTAACCCTAACCCTAAACCAACTAGCCCTAACACTAACCATAAGCCTAACCTTTACCAAAATAACCCTAACCATAACCCAAACCCAACTAACCATAACCCTAACCCTAACCCTAACCCTAACCCTAACCCTAACCCTAACCCTAACCCTAACCCTAACCCTAGCCCAAATACCCCTAACCCTAACCCTAACCCTGACCCTAAACCTAACCTTAAACCAAATAACCCTAACCCTAACCCTAAACCAACTAGCCCTAACACTAACCATAAGCCTAACCTTTACCAAAATAACCCTAACCATAACCCAAACCCAACTAACCATAACCCTAACCCTAACCCTAACCCTAACCCTAACCCTAACCCTAACCCTAGCCCAAATAACCCTAACCCTAACCCTAACCCTGACCCTAAACCTAACCCTAAACCAAATAACCCTAACCCTAACCCTAAACCAACTAGCCCTAACACTAACCATAAGCCTAACCTTTACCAAAATAACCCTAACCATAACCCAAACCCAACTAACCATAACCCTAACCCTAACCCTAACCCTAACCCTAACCCTAACCCTAACCCTAACCCTAACCCTAGCCCAAATAACCCTAACCCCAACCCTAACCCTGACCCTAAACCTAACCCTAAACCAAATAACCCTAACCCTAACCCTAAACCAACTAGCCCTAACACTAACCATAAGCCTAACCTTTACCAAAATAACCCTAACCATAACCCAAACCCAACTAACCATAACCCTAACCCTAACCCTAACCCTAACCCTAACCCTAACCCTAACCCTAACCCTAGCCCAAATAACCCTAACCCTAACCCTAACCCTGACCCTAAACCTAACCCTAAACCAAATAACCCTAACCCTAACCCTAAACCAACTAGCCCTAACACTAACCATAAGCCTAACCTTTACCAAAATAACCCTAACCATAACCCAAACCCAACTAACCATAACCCTAACCCTAACCCTAACCCTAACCCTAGCCCAAATAACCCTAACCCTAACCCTAACCCTGACCCTAAACCTAACCCTAAACCAAATAACCCTAACCCTAACCCTAAACCAACTAGCCCTAACACTAACCATAAGCCTAACCTTTACCAAAATAACCCTAACCATAACCCAAACCCAACTAACCATAACCCTAACCCTAACCCTAACCCTAACCCTAGCCCGAATAACCCTAACCCTAACCCTAACCCTGACCCTAAACCTAACCCTAAACCAAATAACCCTAACCCTAACCCTAAACCAACTAGCCCTAACACTAACCATAAGCCTAACCTTTACCAAAATAACCCTAACCATAACCCAAACCCAACTAACCATAACCCTAACCCTAACCCTAACCCTAACCCTAACCCTAACCCTAACCCTAACCCTAACCCTAACCCTAGCCCAAATAACCCTAACCCTAACCCTAACCCTAACCCTAAACCTAACCCTAAACCAAATAACCCTAACCCTAACCCTAACCCTAACCCTAACCCTATCCCTAAACCAACTAGCCCTAACACTAACCATAAGCCTAACCTTTACCAAAATAACCCTAACCATAACCCAAACCCAACTAACCATAACCCTAACCCTAACCCTAACCCTAACCCTAACCCTAACCCTAACCCTAGCCCAAATAACCCTAACCCTAACCCTAACCCTGACCCTAAACCTAACCCTAAACAAAATAACCCTAACCCTAACCCTAAACCAACTAGCCCTAACACTAACCATAAGCCTAACCTTTACCAAAATAACCCTAACCATAACCCAAACCCAACTAACCATAACCCTAACCCTAACCCTAACCCTAACCCTAGCCCAAATAACCCTAACCCTAACCCTAACCCTGACCCTAAACCTAACCCTAAACAAAATAACCCTAACCCTAACCCTAAACCAACTAGCCCTAACACTAACCATAAGCCTAACCTTTACCTAAATAACCCTAACCGTAACCAAAACCCAACTAACCATAACCCTAACCCTAACCCTAACCCTAACCCTAGCCCGAATAACCCTAACCCTAACCCTAACCCTGACCCTAAACCTAACCCTAAACCAAATAACCCTAACCCTAACCCTAAACCAACTAGCCCTAACACTAACCATAAGCCTAACCTTTACCAAAATAACACTAACCATAACCCAAACCCAACTAACCATAACCCTAACCCTAACCCTAACCCTAACCCTAACCCTAACCCTAGCCCAAATAACCCTAACCCTAACCCTAACCCTGACCCTAAACCTAACCCTAAACCAAATAACCCTAACCCTAACCCTAAACCAACTAGCCCTAACACTAACCATAAGCCTAACCTTTACCAAAATAACCCTAACCATAACCCAAACCCAACTAACCATAACCCTAACCCTAACCCTAACCCTAACCCTAACCCTAACCCTAACCCTAACCCTAACCCTAGCCCAAATATCCCTAACCCTAACCCTGACCCTAAACCTAACCCTAAACCAAATAACCCTAACCCTAACCCTAAACCAACTAGCCCTAACACTAACCATAAGCCTAACCTTTACCAAAATAACCCTAACCATAACCCAAACCCAACTAACCATAACCCTAACCCTAACCCTAACCCTAACCCTAACCCTAACCCTAACCCTAACCCTAGCCCAAATAACCCTAACCCTAACCCTAACCCTGACCCTAAACCTAACCCTAAACCAAATAACCCTAACCCTAACCCTAAACCAACTAGCCCTAACACTAACCATAAGCCTAACCTTTACCAAAATAACCCTAACCATAACCCAAACCCAACTAACCATAACCCTAACCCTAACCCTAACCCTAACCCTAACCCTAACCCTAACCCTAACCCTAACCCTAGCCCAAATAACCCTAACCCTAACCCTAACCCTGACCCTAAACCTAACCCTAAACCAAATAACCCTAACCCTAACCCTAAACCAACTAGCCCTAACACTAACCATAATCCTAACCTTTACCAAAATAACCCTAACCATAACCCAAACCCAACTAACCATAACCCTAACCCTAACCCTAACCCTAACCCTAACCCTAGCCCAAATAACCCTAACCCTAACCCTAACCCTGACCCTAAACCTAACCCTAAACCAAATAACCCTAACCCTAACCCTAAACCAACTAGCCCTAACACTAACCATAAGCCTAACCTTTACCAAAATAACCCTAACCATAACCCTAACCCAACTAACCATAACCCTAACCCTAACCCTAACCCTAACCCTAACCCTAGCCCAAATAACCCTAACCCTAACCCTAACCCTGACCCTAAACCTAACCCTAAACCAAATAACCCTAACCCTAACCCTAAACCAACTAGCCCTAACACTAACCATAAGCCTAACCTTTAACAAAATAACCCTAACCATAACCCAAACCCAACTAACCATAACCCTAACCCTAACCCTAACCCTAACCCTAACCCTAACCCTAGCCCAAATAACCCTAACCCTAACCCTAACCCTGACCCTAAACCTAACCCTAAACCAAATAACCATAACCCTAACCCTAAACCAACTAGCCCTAACACTAACCATAAGCCTAACCTTTACCAAAATAACCCTAACCATAACCCTAACCCAACTAACCATAACCCTAACCCTAACCCTAACCCTAACCCTAGCCCAAATAACCCTAACCCTAACCCTAACCCTGACCCTAAACCTAACCCTAAACCAAATAACCCTAACCCTAACCCTAAACCAACTAGCCCTAACACTAACCATAAGCCTAACCTTTACCAAAATAACCCTAACCATAACCCAAACCCAACTAACCATAACCCTAACCCTAACCCTAACCCTAACCCTAGCCCAAATAACCCTAACCCTAACCCTAACCCTGACCCTAAACCTAACCTTAAACCAAATAACCCTAACCCTAACCCTAAACCAACTAGCCCTAACACTAACCATAAGCCTAACCTTTACCAAAATAACCCTAACCATAACCCAAACCCAACTAACCATAACCCTAACCCTAACCCTAACCCTAACCCTAACCCTAGCCCGAATAACCCTAACCCTAACACTAACCCTGACCCTAAACCTAACCCTAAACCAAATAACCCAAACCCTAACCCTAAACCAACTAGCCCTAACACTAACCATAAGCCTAACCTTTACCAAAATAACCCTAACCATAACCCAAACCCAACTAACCATAACCCTAACCCTAACCCTAACCCTAACCCTAACCCTAACCCTAACCCTAACCCTAACCCTAGCCCAAATAACCCTAACCCTGACCCTAAACCTAACCCTAAACCAAATAACCCTAACCCTAACCCTAAACCAACTAGCCCTAACACTAACCATAAGCCTAACCTTTACCAAAATAACCCTAACCATAACCCAAACCCAACTAACCATAACCCTAACCCTAACCCTAACCCTAACGCTAACCCTAACCCTAACCCTAACCCTAACCCTAACCCTAACCCTAACCCTAACCCTAGCCCAAATAACACTAACCCTAACCCTGACCCTAAACCTAACCCTAAACCAAATAACCCTAACCCTAACCCTAAACCAACTAGCCCTAACACTAACCATAAGCCTAACCTTTACCAAAATAACCCTAACCATAACCCAAACCCAACTAACCATAACCCTAACCCTAACCCTAACCCTAACCCTAACCCTAACCCTAACCCTAACCCTAACCCTAGCCCAAATAACCCTAACCCCAACCCTAACCCTGACCCTAAACCTAACCCTAAACCAAATAACCCTAACCCTAACCCTAAACCAACTAGCCCTAACACTAACCATAAGCCTAACCTTTACCAAAATAACCCTAACCATAACCCAAACCCAACTAACCATAACCCTAACCCTAACCCTAACCCTAACCCTAACCCTAACCCTAACCCTAAACCAACTAGCCCTAACACTAACCATAAGCCTAACCTTTACCAAAATAACCCTAACCATAACCCAAACCCAACTAACCATAACCCTAACCCTAACCCTAACCCTAACCCTAACCCTAACCCTAACCCTAACCCTAACCCTAACCCTAACCCTAACCCTAACCCTAACCCTAACCCTAAACCAACTAGCCCTAACACTAACCATAAGCCTAACCTTTACCAAAATAACCCTAACCATAACCCAAACCCAACTAACCCTAACCCTAACCCTAACCCTAACCCTAACCCTAGCCCGAATAACCCTAACCCTAACCCTAACCCTGACCCTAAACCTAACCTTAAACCAAATAACCCTAACCCTAACCCTAAAGCAACTAGCCCTAACACTAACCATAAGCCTAACCTTTACTAAAATAACCCTAACCATAACCCAAACCCAACTAACCATAACCCTAACACTAACCCTAACCCTAACCCTAACCCTAACCCTAACCCTAACCCTAGCCCAAATAACCCTAACCCTAACCCTAACCCTGACCCTAAACCTAACCCTAAACCAAATAACCCTAACCCTAACCCTAAACCAACTAGCCCTAACACTAACCATAAGCCTAACCTTTACCAAAATAACCCTAACCATAACCCAAACCCAACTAACCATAACCCTAACCCTAACCCTAACCCTAACCCTAACCCTAACCCTAACCCTAACCCTAGCCCAAATAACCCTAACCCTAACCCTAACCCTGACCCTAAACCTAACCCTAAACCAAATAACCCTAACCCTAACCCTAAACCAACTAGCCGTAACACTAACCATAAGCCTAACCTTTACCAAAATAACCCTAACCATAACCCTAACCCAACTAACCATAACCCTAACCCTAACCCTAACCCTAACCCTAACCCTAGCCCAAATAACCCTAACCCTAACCCTAACCCTGACCCTAAACCTAACCCTAAACCAAATAACCCTAACCCTAACCCTAAACCAACTAGCCCTAACACTAACCATAAGCCTAACCTTTACCAAAATAACCCTAACCATAACCCAAACCCAACTAACCCTAACCCTAACCCTAACCCTAACCCTAACCCTAACCCTAGCCCAAATAACCCTAACCCTAACCCTAACCCTGACCCTAAACCTAACCCTAAACCAAATAACCATAACCCTAACCCTAAACCAACTAGCCCTAACACTAACCATAAGCCTAACCTTTACCAAAATAACCCTAACCATAACCCTAACCCAACTAACCATAACCCTAACCCTAACCCTAACCCTAACCCTAGCCCAAATAACCCTAACCCTAACCCTAACCCTAACCCTAACCCTAACCCTAACCCTAACCCTAACCCTAACCCTAAACCAACTAGCCCTAACACTAACCATAAGCCTAACCTTTACCAAAATAACCCTAACCATAACCCAAACCCAACTAACCCTAACCCTAACCCTAACCCTAACCCTAACCCTAACCCTAGCCCGAATAACCCTAACCCTAACCCTAACCCTGACCCTAAACCTAACCTTAAACCAAATAACCCTAACCCTAACCCTAAACCAACTAGCCCTAACACTAACCATAAGCCTAACCTTTACTAAAATAACCCTAACCATAACCCAAACCCAACTAACCATAACCCTAACACTAACCCTAACCCTTACCCTAACCCTAACCCTAACCCTAGCCCAAATAACCCTAACCCTAACCCTAACCCTGACCCTAAACCTAACCCTAAACCAAATAACCCTAACCCTAACCCTAAACCAACTAGCCCTAACACTAACCATAAGCCTAACCTTTACCAAAATAACCCTAACCATAACCCAAACCCAACTAACCATAACCCTAACCCTAACCCTAACCCTAACCCTAACCCTAACCCTAACCCTAGCCCAAATAACAGTAACCCTAACCCTAACCCTGACCATAAACCTAACCCTAAACCAAATAACCCTAACCCTAACCCTAAACCAACTAGCCCTAACACTAACCATAAGCCTAACCTTTACCAAAATAACCCTAACCATAACCCCAACCCAACTAACCATAACCCTAACCCTAACCCTAACCCTAACCCTAACCCTAACCCTAACCCTAACCCTAGCCCAAATAACCCTAACCCTAACCCTAACCCTGACCCTAAACCTAACCCTAAACCAAATAACCCTAACCCTAACCATAAACCAACTAGCCCTAACACTAACCATAAGCCTAACCTTTACCAAAATAACCCTAACCATAACCCAAACCCAACTAACCATAACCCTAACCCTAACCCTAACCCTAACCCTAACCCTAGCCCAAATAACCCTAACCCTAACCCTAACCCTGACCCTAAACCTAACCCTAAACAAAATAACCCTAACCCTAACCCTAAACCAACTAGCCCTAACACTAACCATAAGCCTAACCTTTACCAAAATAACCCTAACCGTAACCAAAACCCAACTAACCATAACCCTAACCCTAACCCTAACCCTAACCCTAGCCCGAATAACCCTAACCCTAACCCTAACCCTGACCCTAAACCTAACCCTAAACCAAATAACCATAACCCTAACCCTAAACCAACTAGCCCTAACACTAACCATAAGCCTAACCTTTACCAAAATAACCCTAACCATAACCCAAACCCAACTAACCATAACCCTAACCCTAACCCTAACCCTAACCCTAACCCTAACCCTAACCCTAGCCCAAATAACCCTAACCCTAACCCTAACCCTGACCCTAAACCTAACCCTAAACCAAATAACCCTAACCCTAACCCTAAACCAACTAGCCCTAACACTAACCATAAGCCTAACCTTTACCAAAATAACCCTAACCATAACCCTAACCCAACTAACCATAACCCTAACCCTAACCCTAACCCTAACCCTAGCCCAAATAACCCTAACCCTAACCCTAACCCTGACCCTAAACCTAACCCTAAACCAAATAACCCTAACCCTAACCCTAAACCAACTAGCCCTAACACTAACCATAAGCCTAACCTTTACCAAAATAACCCTAACCATAACCCAAACCCAACTAACCATAACCCTAACCCTAACCCTAACCCTAACCCTAGCCCAAATAACCCTAACCCTAACCCTAACCCTGACCCTAAACCTAACCCTAAACCAAATAACCCTAACCCTAACCCTAAACCAACTAGCCCTAACACTAACCATAAGCCTAACCTTTACCAAAATAACCCTAACCATAACCCAAACCCAACTAACCATAACCCTAACCCTAACCCTAACCCTAACCCTAGCCCAAATAACCCTAACCCTAATCCTAACCCTGACCCTAAACCTAACCCTAAACCAAATAACCCTAACCCTAACCCTAAACCAACTAGCCCTAACACTAACCATAAGCCTAACCTTTACCAAAATAACCCTAACCATAACCCAAACCCAACTAACCATAACCCTAACCCTAACCCTAACCCTAACCCTAACCCTAACCCTAACCCTAGCCCAAATAACCCTAACCCCAACCCTAACCCTGACCCTAAACCTAACCCTAAACCAAATAACCCTAACCCTAACCCTAAACCAACTAGCCCTAACACTAACCATAAGCCTAACCTTTACCAAAATAACCCTAACCATAACCCAAACCCAACTAACCATAACCCTAACCCTAACCCTAACCCTAACCCTAACCCTAACCCTAACCCTAACCCTAACCCTAACCCTAACCCTAGCCCAAATAACCCTAACCCCAACCCTAACCCTGACCCTAAACCTAACCCTAAACCAAATAACCCTAACCCTAACCCTAAACCAACTAGCCCTAACACTAACCATAAGCCTAACCTTTACCAAAATAACCCTAACCATAACCCAAACCCAACTAACCATAACCCTAACCCTAACCCTAACCCTAACCCTAACCCTAACCCTAACCCTAACCCTAACCCTAACACTAAACCAACTAGCCCTAACACTAACCATAAGCCTAACCTTTACCAAAATAACCCTAACCATAACCCAAACCCAACTAACCCTAACCCTAACCCTAACCCTAACCCTAACCCTAGCCCGAATAACCCTAACCCTAACCCTAACCCTGACCCTAAACCTAACCTTAAACCAAATAACCCTAACCCTAACCCTAAACCAACTAGCCCTAACACTAACCATAAGCCTAACCTTTACCAAAATAACCCTAACCATAACCCAAACCCAACTAACCATAACCCTAACCCTAACCCTAACCCTAACCCTAACCCTAACCCTAACCCTAGCCCAAATAACCCTAACCCTAACCCTAACCCTGACCCTAAACCTAACCCTAAACCAAATAACCCTAACCCTAACCCTAAACCAACTAGCCCTAACATTAACCATAAGCCTAACCTTTACCAAAATAACCCTAACCATAACCCAAACCCAACTAACCATAACCCTAACCCTAACCCTAACCCTAACCCTAACCCTAACCCTAACCCTAGCCCAAATAACCCTAACCCTGACCCTAAACCTAACCCTAAACCAAATAACCCTAACCCTAACCCTAAACCAACTAGCCCTAACACTAACCATAAGCCTAACCTTTACCAAAATAACCCTAACCATAACCCAAACCCAACTAACCATAACCCTAACCCTAACCCTAACCCTACCCCTAACCCTAACCCTAACCCTAACCCTAACCCTAACCCTAACCCTAGCCCAAATAACCCTAACCCTAACCCTAACCCTGACCCTAAACCTAACCCTAAACCAAATAACCCTAACCCTAACCCTAAACCAACTAGCCCTAACACTAACCATAAGCCTAACCTTTACCAAAATAACCCTAACCATAACCCAAACCCAACTAACCCTAACCCTAACCCTAACCCTAACCCTAACCCTAACCCTAACCCTAACCCTAACCCTAACCCTAACCCTAGCCCAAATAACCCTAACCCTAACCCTAACCCTGACCCTAAACCTAAACCTAAACCAAATAACCATAACCCTAACCCTAAACCAACAAGCCCTAACACTAACCATAAGCCTAACCTTTACCAAAATAACCCTAACCATAACCCAAACCCAACTAACCATAACCCTAACCCTAACCCTAACCCTAACCCTAACCCTAACCCTAACCCTAACCCTAACCCTAGCCCAAATAACCCTAACCCTAACCCTAACCCTGACCCTAAACCTAACCCTAAACCAAATAACCCTAACCCTAACCCTAAACCAACTAGCCCTAACACTAACCATAAGCCTAACCCTTACCAAAATAACCCTAACCATAACCCAAACAAAACTAATCATAACCCTAACCCTAACCCTAACCCTAACCCTAACCCTAGCCCAAATAACCCTAACCCTAACCCTAACCCTAACCCTGACCCTAAACCTAACCCTAAACCAAATAACCCTAACCCTAACCCTAAACCAACTAGCCCTAACACTAACCATAAGCCTAACCTTTACCAAAATAACACTAACCATAACCCTAACCCAACTAACCATAACCCTAACCCTAACCCTAACCCTAACCCTAACCCTAGCCCAAATACCCCTAACCCTAGCCCAAATAACACTGACCCTAACCCTGACCCTAAACCTAACCCTAAACCAAATAACATTAACCCTAACCCTAAACCAACTAGCCCTAACACTAACCATAAGCCTAACCTTTACCAAAATAACCCTAACCATAACCCAAACCCAAGTAACGATAACCCTAACCCTAACCCTAACCCTAACCCTAGCCCAAATAACCCTAACCCTAACCCTAACCCTGACCCTAAACCTAACCCTAAACCAAATAACCCTAACCCTAACCCTAAACCAACTAGCCCTAACACTAACCATAAGCCTAACCGTTACCAAAATAACCCTAACCATAACCCAAACCCAACTAACCATAACCCTAACCCTAACCCTAACCCTAACCCTAGCCCATATAACCCTAACCCTAACCCTAACCCTGACCCTAAACCTAACCCTAAACCAAATAACCCTAACCCTAACCCTAAACCAACTAGCCGTAACACTAAACATAAGCCTAACCTTTACCAAAATAACCCTAACCATAACCCAAACCCAACTAACCCTAACCCTAACCCTAACCCTAACCCTAACCCTAACCCTAACCCTAACCCTAACCCTAACCCTAACCCTAACCCTAACCCTAACCCTAACCCTAACCCTAACCCTAACCCTAAACCAAATAACCCTAACCCTAACCCTAAACCAACTAGCCCTAACACTAACCATAAGCCTAACCTTTACCAAAATAACCCTAACCATAACCCTAACCCAACTAACCATAACCCTAACCCTAACCCTAACCCTAACCCTAACCCTAGCCCAAATAACCCTAACCCTAACCCTAACCCTGACCCTAAACCTAACCCTAAACCAAATAACCCTAACCCTAACCCTAAACCAACTAGCCCTAACACTAACCATAAGCCTAACCTTTAACAAAATAACCCTAACCATAACCCAAACCCAACTAACCATAACCCTAACCCTAACCCTAACCCTAACCCTAACCCTAACCCTAACCCTAGCCCAAATAACCCTAACCCTAACCCTAACCCTGACCCTAAACCTAACCCTAAACCAAATAACCATAACCCTAACCCTAAACCAACTAGCCCTAACACTAACCATAAGCCTAACCTTTACCAAAATAACCCTAACCATAACCCTAACCCAACTAACCATAACCCTAACCCTAACCCTAACCCTAACCCTAGCCCAAATAACCCTAACCCTAACCCTAACCCTGACCCTAAACCTAACCCTAAACCAAATAACCCTAACCCTAACCCTAAACCAACTAGCCCTAACACTAACCATAAGCCTAACCTTTACCAAAATAACCCTAACCATAACCCAAACCCAACTAACCATAACCCTAACCCTAACCCTAACCCTAACCCTAGCCCAAATAACCCTAACCCTAACCCTAACCCTGACCCTAAACCTAACCTTAAACCAAATAACCCTAACCCTAACCCTAAACCAACTAGCCCTAACACTAACCATAAGCCTAACCTTTACCAAAATAACCCTAACCATAACCCAAACCCAACTAACCATAACCCTAACCCTAACCCTAACCCTAACCCTAACCCTAGCCCGAATAACCCTAACCCTAACACTAACCCTGACCCTAAACCTAACCCTAAACCAAATAACCCAAACCCTAACCCTAAACCAACTAGCCCTAACACTAACCATAAGCCTAACCTTTACCAAAATAACCCTAACCATAACCCAAACCCAACTAACCATAACCCTAACCCTAACCCTAACCCTAACCCTAACCCTAACCCTAACCCTAACCCTAACCCTAGCCCAAATAACCCTAACCCTGACCCTAAACCTAACCCTAAACCAAATAACCCTAACCCTAACCCTAAACCAACTAGCCCTAACACTAACCATAAGCCTAACCTTTACCAAAATAACCCTAACCATAACCCAAACCCAACTAACCATAACCCTAACCCTAACCCTAACCCTAACGCTAACCCTAACCCTAACCCTAACCCTAACCCTAACCCTAACCCTAACCCTAACCCTAGCCCAAATAACACTAACCCTAACCCTGACCCTAAACCTAACCCTAAACCAAATAACCCTAACCCTAACCCTAAACCAACTAGCCCTAACACTAACCATAAGCCTAACCTTTACCAAAATAACCCTAACCATAACCCAAACCCAACTAACCATAACCCTAACCCTAACCCTAACCCTAACCCTAACCCTAACCCTAACCCTAACCCTAACCCTAGCCCAAATAACCCTAACCCCAACCCTAACCCTGACCCTAAACCTAACCCTAAACCAAATAACCCTAACCCTAACCCTAAACCAACTAGCCCTAACACTAACCATAAGCCTAACCTTTACCAAAATAACCCTAACCATAACCCAAACCCAACTAACCATAACCCTAACCCTAACCCTAACCCTAACCCTAACCCTAACCCTAACCCTAAACCAACTAGCCCTAACACTAACCATAAGCCTAACCTTTACCAAAATAACCCTAACCATAACCCAAACCCAACTAACCATAACCCTAACCCTAACCCTAACCCTAACCCTAACCCTAACCCTAACCCTAACCCTAACCCTAACCCTAACCCTAACCCTAACCCTAACCCTAACCCTAAACCAACTAGCCCTAACACTAACCATAAGCCTAACCTTTACCAAAATAACCCTAACCATAACCCAAACCCAACTAACCCTAACCCTAACCCTAACCCTAACCCTAACCCTAGCCCGAATAACCCTAACCCTAACCCTAACCCTGACCCTAAACCTAACCTTAAACCAAATAACCCTAACCCTAACCCTAAAGCAACTAGCCCTAACACTAACCATAAGCCTAACCTTTACTAAAATAACCCTAACCATAACCCAAACCCAACTAACCATAACCCTAACACTAACCCTAACCCTAACCCTAACCCTAACCCTAACCCTAACCCTAGCCCAAATAACCCTAACCCTAACCCTAACCCTGACCCTAAACCTAACCCTAAACCAAATAACCCTAACCCTAACCCTAAACCAACTAGCCCTAACACTAACCATAAGCCTAACCTTTACCAAAATAACCCTAACCATAACCCAAACCCAACTAACCATAACCCTAACCCTAACCCTAACCCTAACCCTAACCCTAACCCTAACCCTAACCCTAGCCCAAATAACCCTAACCCTAACCCTAACCCTGACCCTAAACCTAACCCTAAACCAAATAACCCTAACCCTAACCCTAAACCAACTAGCCGTAACACTAACCATAAGCCTAACCTTTACCAAAATAACCCTAACCATAACCCTAACCCAACTAACCATAACCCTAACCCTAACCCTAACCCTAACCCTAACCCTAGCCCAAATAACCCTAACCCTAACCCTAACCCTGACCCTAAACCTAACCCTAAACCAAATAACCCTAACCCTAACCCTAAACCAACTAGCCCTAACACTAACCATAAGCCTAACCTTTACCAAAATAACCCTAACCATAACCCAAACCCAACTAACCCTAACCCTAACCCTAACCCTAACCCTAACCCTAACCCTAGCCCAAATAACCCTAACCCTAACCCTAACCCTGACCCTAAACCTAACCCTAAACCAAATAACCATAACCCTAACCCTAAACCAACTAGCCCTAACACTAACCATAAGCCTAACCTTTACCAAAATAACCCTAACCATAACCCTAACCCAACTAACCATAACCCTAACCCTAACCCTAACCCTAACCCTAGCCCAAATAACCCTAACCCTAACCCTAACCCTAACCCTAACCCTAACCCTAACCCTAACCCTAACCCTAACCCTAAACCAACTAGCCCTAACACTAACCATAAGCCTAACCTTTACCAAAATAACCCTAACCATAACCCAAACCCAACTAACCCTAACCCTAACCCTAACCCTAACCCTAACCCTAACCCTAGCCCGAATAACCCTAACCCTAACCCTAACCCTGACCCTAAACCTAACCTTAAACCAAATAACCCTAACCCTAACCCTAAACCAACTAGCCCTAACACTAACCATAAGCCTAACCTTTACTAAAATAACCCTAACCATAACCCAAACCCAACTAACCATAACCCTAACACTAACCCTAACCCTTACCCTAACCCTAACCCTAACCCTAGCCCAAATAACCCTAACCCTAACCCTAACCCTGACCCTAAACCTAACCCTAAACCAAATAACCCTAACCCTAACCCTAAACCAACTAGCCCTAACACTAACCATAAGCCTAACCTTTACCAAAATAACCCTAACCATAACCCAAACCCAACTAACCATAACCCTAACCCTAACCCTAACCCTAACCCTAACCCTAACCCTAACCCTAGCCCAAATAACAGTAACCCTAACCCTAACCCTGACCATAAACCTAACCCTAAACCAAATAACCCTAACCCTAACCCTAAACCAACTAGCCCTAACACTAACCATAAGCCTAACCTTTACCAAAATAACCCTAACCATAACCCCAACCCAACTAACCATAACCCTAACCCTAACCCTAACCCTAACCCTAACCCTAACCCTAACCCTAACCCTAGCCCAAATAACCCTAACCCTAACCCTAACCCTGACCCTAAACCTAACCCTAAACCAAATAACCCTAACCCTAACCCTAAACCAACTAGCCCTAACACTAACCATAAGCCTAACCTTTACCAAAATAACCCTAACCATAACCCAAACCCAACTAACCATAACCCTAACCCTAACCCTAACCCTAACCCTAACCCTAGCCCAAATAACCCTAACCCTAACCCTAACCCTGACCCTAAACCTAACCCTAAACAAAATAACCCTAACCCTAACCCTAAACCAACTAGCCCTAACACTAACCATAAGCCTAACCTTTACCAAAATAACCCTAACCGTAACCAAAACCCAACTAACCATAACCCTAACCCTAACCCTAACCCTAACCCTAGCCCGAATAACCCTAACCCTAACCCTAACCCTGACCCTAAACCTAACCCTAAACCAAATAACCATAACCCTAACCCTAAACCAACTAGCCCTAACACTAACCATAAGCCTAACCTTTACCAAAATAACCCTAACCATAACCCAAACCCAACTAACCATAACCCTAACCCTAACCCTAACCCTAACCCTAACCCTAACCCTAGCCCAAATAACCCTAACCCTAACCCTAACCCTGACCCTAAACCTAACCCTAAACCAAATAACCCTAACCCTAACCCTAAACCAACTAGCCCTAACACTAACCATAAGCCTAACCTTTACCAAAATAACCCTAACCATAACCCTAACCCAACTAACCATAACCCTAACCCTAACCCTAACCCTAACCCTAGCCCAAATAACCCTAACCCTAACCCTAACCCTGACCCTAAACCTAACCCTAAACCAAATAACCCTAACCCTAACCCTAAACCAACTAGCCCTAACACTAACCATAAGCCTAACCTTTACCAAAATAACCCTAACCATAACCCAAACCCAACTAACCATAACCCTAACCCTAACCCTAACCCTAACCCTAGCCCAAATAACCCTAACCCTAACCCTAACCCTGACCCTAAACCTAACCCTAAACCAAATAACCCTAACCCTAACCCTAAACCAACTAGCCCTAACACTAACCATAAGCCTAACCTTTACCAAAATAACCCTAACCATAACCCTAACCCAACTAACCATAACCCTAACCCTAACCCTAACCCTAACCCTAGCCCAAATAACCCTAACCCTAATCCTAACCCTGACCCTAAACCTAACCCTAAACCAAATAACCCTAACCCTAACCCTAAACCAACTAGCCCTAACACTAACCATAAGCCTAACCTTTACCAAAATAACCCTAACCATAACCCAAACCCAACTAACCATAACCCTAACCCTAACCCTAACCCTAACCCTAACCCTAACCCTAACCCTAGCCCAAATAACCCTAACCCCAACCCTAACCCTGACCCTAAACCTAACCCTAAACCAAATAACCCTAACCCTAACCCTAAACCAACTAGCCCTAACACTAACCATAAGCCTAACCTTTACCAAAATAACCCTAACCATAACCCAAACCCAACTAACCATAACCCTAACCCTAACCCTAACCCTAACCCTAACCCTAACCCTAACCCTAACCCTAACCCTAGCCCAAATAACCCTAACCCCAACCCTAACCCTGACCCTAAACCTAACCCTAAACCAAATAACCCTAACCCTAACCCTAAACCAACTAGCCCTAACACTAACCATAAGCCTAACCTTTACCAAAATAACCCTAACCATAACCCAAACCCAACTAACCATAACCCTAACCCTAACCCTAACCCTAACCCTAACCCTAACCCTAACCCTAACCCTAACCCTAACCCTAACACTAAACCAACTAGCCCTAACACTAACCATAAGCCTAACCTTTACCAAAATAACCCTAACCATAACCCAAACCCAACTAACCCTAACCCTAACCCTAACCCTAACCCTAACCCTAGCCCGAATAACCCTAACCCTAACCCTAACCCTGACCCTAAACCTAACCTTAAACCAAATAACCCTAACCCTAACCCTAAACCAACTAGCCCTAACACTAACCATAAGCCTAACCTTTACCAAAATAACCCTAACCATAACCCAAACCCAACTAACCATAACCCTAACCCTAACCCTAACCCTAACCCTAACCCTAACCCTAACCCTAGCCCAAATAACCCTAACCCTAACCCTAACCCTGACCCTAAACCTAACCCTAAACCAAATAACCCTAACCCTAACCCTAAACCAACTAGCCCTAACATTAACCATAAGCCTAACCGTTACCAAAATAACCCTAACCATAACCCAAACCCAACTAACCATAACCCTAACCCTAACCCTAACCCTAACCCTAACCCTAACCCTAACCCTAGCCCAAATAACCCTAACCCTGACCCTAAACCTAACCCTAAACCAAATAACCCTAACCCTAACCCTAAACCAACTAGCCCTAACACTAACCATAAGCCTAACCTTTACCAAAATAACCCTAACCATAACCCAAACCCAACTAACCATAACCCTAACCCTAACCCTAACCCTACCCCTAACCCTAACCCTAACCCTAACCCTAACCCTAACCCTAACCCTAGCCCAAATAACCCTAACCCTAACCCTAACCCTGACCCTAAACCTAACCCTAAACCAAATAACCCTAACCCTAACCCTAAACCAACTAGCCCTAACACTAACCATAAGCCTAACCTTTACCAAAATAACCCTAACCATAACCCAAACCCAACTAACCCTAACCCTAACCCTAACCCTAACCCTAACCCTAACCCTAACCCTAACCCTAACCCTAACCCTAACCCTAGCCCAAATAACCCTAACCCTAACCCTAACCCTGACCCTAAACCTAAACCTAAACCAAATAACCATAACCCTAACCCTAAACCAACAAGCCCTAACACTAACCATAAGCCTAACCTTTACCAAAATAACCCTAACCATAACCCAAACCCAACTAACCATAACCCTAACCCTAACCCTAACCCTAACCCTAACCCTAACCCTAACCCTAACCCTAACCCTAGCCCAAATAACCCTAACCCTAACCCTAACCCTGACCCTAAACCTAACCCTAAACCAAATAACCCTAACCCTAACCCTAAACCAACTAGCCCTAACACTAACCATAAGCCTAACCCTTACCAAAATAACCCTAACCATAACCCAAACAAAACTAATCATAACCCTAACCCTAACCCTAACCCTAACCCTAACCCTAGCCCAAATAACCCTAACCCTAACCCTAACCCTAACCCTGACCCTAAACCTAACCCTAAACCAAATAACCCTAACCCTAACCCTAAACCAACTAGCCCTAACACTAACCATAAGCCTAACCTTTACCAAAATAACACTAACCATAACCCTAACCCAACTAACCATAACCCTAACCCTAACCCTAACCCTAACCCTAACCCTAGCCCAAATACCCCTAACCCTAGCCCAAATAACACTGACCCTAACCCTGACCCTAAACCTAACCCTAAACCAAATAACATTAACCCTAACCCTAAACCAACTAGCCCTAACACTAACCATAAGCCTAACCTTTACCAAAATAACCCTAACCATAACCCAAACCCAAGTAACGATAACCCTAACCCTAACCCTAACCCTAACCCTAGCCCAAATAACCCTAACCCTAACCCTAACCCTGACCCTAAACCTAACCCTAAACCAAATAACCCTAACCCTAACCCTAAACCAACTAGCCCTAACACTAACCATAAGCCTAACCGTTACCAAAATAACCCTAACCATAACCCAAACCCAACTAACCATAACCCTAACCCTAACCCTAACCCTAACCCTAGCCCATATAACCCTAACCCTAACCCTAACCCTGACCCTAAACCTAACCCTAAACCAAATAACCCTAACCCTAACCCTAAACCAACTAGCCGTAACACTAAACATAAGCCTAACCTTTACCAAAATAACCCTAACCATAACCCAAACCCAACTAACCCTAACCCTAACCCTAACCCTAACCCTAACCCTAACCCTAACCCTAACCCTAACCCTAACCCTAACCCTAACCCTAACCCTAACCCTAACCCTAACCCTAACCCTAACCCTAACCCTAAACCAAATAACCCTAACCCTAACCCTAAACCAACTAGCCCTAACACTAACCATAAGCCTAACCTTTACCAAAATAACCCTAACCATAACCCAAACCCAACTAACCATAACCCTAACCCTAACCCTAACCCTAACCCTAACCCTAACCCTAACCCTAACCCTAACCCTAGCCCAAATAACCCTAACCCTAACCCTAACCCTGACCCTAAACCTAACCCTAAACCAAATAACCCTAACCCTATCCCTAAACCAACTAGCCCTAACACTAACCATAAGCCTAACCTTTACCAAAATAACCCTAACCATAACCCAAACCCAACTAACCATAACCCTAACCCTAACCCTAACCCTAACCCTAACCCTAAACCTAACCCTAACCCTAGCCCAAATAACCCTAACCCTAACCCTAACCCTGACCCTAAACCTAACCCTAAACAAAATAACCCTAACCCTAACCCTAAACCAACTAGCCCTAACACTAACCATAAGCCTAACCTTTACCAAAATAACCCTAACCATAACCCAAACCCAACTAACCATAACCCTAACCCTAACCCTAACCCTAACCCTAGCCCTAGCCCAAATAACCCTAACCCTAACCCTAACCCTAACCCTAACCCTAACCCTAACCCTAACCCTAACCCTAACCCTAACCCTAACCCTAACCGTAACCAAAACCCAACTAACCATAACCCTAACCCTAACCCTAACCCTAACCCTAGCCCGAATAACCCTAACCCTAACCCTAACCCTGACCCTAAACCTAACCCTAAACCAAATAACCCTAACCCTAACCCTAAACCAACTAGCCCTAACACTAACCATAAGCCTAACCTTTACCAAAATAACCCTAACCATAACCCAAACCCAACTAACCATAACCCTAACCCTAACCCTAACCCTAACCCTAACCCTAACCCTAACCCTAACCCTAACCCTAGCCCAAATAACCCTAACCCTAACCCTAACCCTGACCCTAAACCTAACCCTAAACCAAATAACCCTAACCCTAACCCTAAACCAACTAGCCCTAACACTAACCATAAGCCTAACCTTTACCAAAATAACCCTAACCATAACCCAAACCCAACTAACCATAACCCTAACCCTAACCCTAACCCTAACCCTAACCCTAGCCCAAATAACCCTAACCCTAACCCTAACCCTGACCCTAAACCTAACCCTAAACCAAATAACCCTAACCCTAACCCTAACCCAACTAGCCCTAACACTAACCATAAGCCTAACCTTTACCAAAATAACCCTAACCATAACCCAAACCCAACTAACCATAACCCTAACCCTAACCCTAACCCTAACCCTAACCCTAACCCTAACCCTAACCCTAACCCTAGCCCAAATAACCCTAACCCTAACCCTGACCCTAAACCTAACCCTAAACCAAATAACCCTAACCCTAACCCTAAACCAACTAGCCCTAACACTAACCATAAGCCTAACCTTTACCAAAATAACCCTAACCATAACCCAAACCCAACTAACCCTAACCCTAACCCTAACCCTAACCCTAACCCTAACCCTAGCCCAAATAACCCTAACCCTAACCCTAACCCTGACCCTAAACCTAACCCTAAACCAAATAACCCTAACCCTAACCCTAAACCAACTAGCCCTAACACTAACCATAAGCCTAACCGTTACCAAAATAACCCTAACCATAACCCAAACCCAACTAACCATAACCCTAACCCTAACCCTAACCCTAACCCTAGCCCGAATAACCCTAACCCTAACCCTAACCCTGACCCTAAACCTAACCCTAAACCAAATAACCCTAACCCTAACCCTAAACCAACTAGCCCTAACACTAACCATAAGCCTAACCTTTACCAAAATAACCCTAACCATAACCCAAACCCAACTAACCATAACCCTAACCCTAACCCTAACCCTAACCCTAACCCTAACCCTAACCCTAACCCTAACCCTAACCCTAGCCCAAATAACCCTAACCCTAACCCTAACCCTGACCCTAAACCTAACCCTAAACCAAATAACCCTAACCCTATCCCTAAACCAACTAGCCCTAACACTAACCATAAGCCTAACCTTTACCAAAATAACCCTAACCATAACCCAAACCCAACTAACCATAACCCTAACCCTAACCCTAACCCTAACCCTAACCCTAAACCTAACCCTAACCCTAGCCCAAATAACCCTAACCCTAACCCTAACCCTGACCCTAAACCTAACCCTAAACAAAATAACCCTAACCCTAACCCTAAACCAACTAGCCCTAACACTAACCATAAGCCTAACCTTTACCAAAATAACCCTAACCCTAACCCTGACCCTAAACCTAACCCTAAACCAAATAACCCTAACCCTAACCCTAAACCAACTAGCCCTAACACTAACCATAAGCCTAACCTTTACCAAAATAACCCTAACCATAACCCAAACCCAACTAACCATAACCCTAACCCTAACCCTAACCCTAACCCTAGCCCAAATAACCCTAACCCTAACCCTAACCCTGACCCTAAACCTAACCCTAAACAAAATAACCCTAACCCTAACCCTAAACCAACTAGCCCTAACACTAACCATAAGCCTAACCTTTACCTTAATAACCCTAACCGTAACCAAAACCCAACTAACCATAACCCTAACCCTAACCCTAACCCTAACCCTACCCCGAATAACCCTAACCCTAACCCTAACCCTGACCCTAAACCTAACCCTAAACCAAATAACCCTAACCCTAACCCTAAACCAACTAGCCCTAACACTAACCATAAGCCTAACCTTTACCAAAATAACCCTAACCATAACCCAAACCCA
>NW_028276616.1:40000-45000 GCF_052056855.1 Sturnus vulgaris
TAACCCTAACCCTAACCCTAACCCTGACCCTAAACCTAACCCTAAACAAAATAACCCTAACCCTAACCCTAAACCAACTAGCCCTAACACTAACCATAAGCCTAACCTTTACCTTAATAACCCTAACCGTAACCAAAACCCAACTAACCATAACCCTAACCCTAACCCTAACCCTAACCCTACCCCGAATAACCCTAACCCTAACCCTAACCCTGACCCTAAACCTAACCCTAAACCAAATAACCCTAACCCTAACCCTAAACCAACTAGCCCTAACACTAACCATAAGCCTAACCTTTACCAAAATAACCCTAACCATAACCCAAACCCAACTAACCATAACCCTAACCCTAACCCTAACCCTAACCCTAACCCTAACCCTAACCCTAACCCTAACCCTAACCCTAGCCCAAATAACCCTAACCCCAACCCTAACCCTGACCCTAAACCTAACCCTAAACCAAATAACCCTAACCCTAACCCTAAACCAACTAGCCCTAACACTAACCATAAGCCTAACCTTTACCAAAATAACCCTAACCATAACCCAAACCCAACTAACCATAACCCTAACCCTAACCCTAACCCTAACCCTAACCCTAACCCTAACCCTAACCCTAACCCTAACCCTAACACTAAACCAACTAGCCCTAACACTAACCATAAGCCTAACCTTTACCAAAATAACCCTAACCATAACCCAAACCCAACTAACCCTAACCCTAACCCTAACCCTAACCCTAACCCTAGCCCGAATAACCCTAACCCTAACCCTAACCCTGACCCTAAACCTAACCTTAAACCAAATAACCCTAACCCTAACCCTAAACCAACTAGCCCTAACACTAACCATAAGCCTAACCTTTACCAAAATAACCCTAACCATAACCCAAACCCAACTAACCATAACCCTAACCCTAACCCTAACCCTAACCCTAACCCTAACCCTAACCCTAGCCCAAATAACCCTAACCCTAACCCTAACCCTGACCCTAAACCTAACCCTAAACCAAATAACCCTAACCCTAACCCTAAACCAACTAGCCCTAACATTAACCATAAGCCTAACCGTTACCAAAATAACCCTAACCATAACCCAAACCCAACTAACCATAACCCTAACCCTAACCCTAACCCTAACCCTAACCCTAACCCTAACCCTAGCCCAAATAACCCTAACCCTGACCCTAAACCTAACCCTAAACCAAATAACCCTAACCCTAACCCTAAACCAACTAGCCCTAACACTAACCATAAGCCTAACCTTTACCAAAATAACCCTAACCATAACCCAAACCCAACTAACCATAACCCTAACCCTAACCCTAACCCTACCCCTAACCCTAACCCTAACCCTAACCCTAACCCTAACCCTAACCCTAGCCCAAATAACCCTAACCCTAACCCTAACCCTGACCCTAAACCTAACCCTAAACCAAATAACCCTAACCCTAACCCTAAACCAACTAGCCCTAACACTAACCATAAGCCTAACCTTTACCAAAATAACCCTAACCATAACCCAAACCCAACTAACCCTAACCCTAACCCTAACCCTAACCCTAACCCTAACCCTAACCCTAACCCTAACCCTAACCCTAGCCCAAATAACCCTAACCCTAACCCTAACCCTGACCCTAAACCTAAACCTAAACCAAATAACCATAACCCTAACCCTAAACCAACAAGCCCTAACACTAACCATAAGCCTAACCTTTACCAAAATAACCCTAACCATAACCCAAACCCAACTAACCATAACCCTAACCCTAACCCTAACCCTAACCCTAACCCTAACCCTAACCCTAACCCTAGCCCAAATAACCCTAACCCTAACCCTAACCCTGACCCTAAACCTAACCCTAAACCAAATAACCCTAACCCTAACCCTAAACCAACTAGCCCTAACACTAACCATAAGCCTAACCCTTACCAAAATAACCCTAACCATAACCCAAACAAAACTAATCATAACCCTAACCCTAACCCTAACCCTAACCCTAACCCTAGCCCAAATAACCCTAACCCTAACCCTAACCCTAACCCTGACCCTAAACCTAACCCTAAACCAAATAACCCTAACCCTAACCCTAAACCAACTAGCCCTAACACTAACCATAAGCCTAACCTTTACCAAAATAACACTAACCATAACCCTAACCCAACTAACCATAACCCTAACCCTAACCCTAACCCTAACCCTAACCCTAGCCCAAATACCCCTAACCCTAGCCCAAATAACACTGACCCTAACCCTGACCCTAAACCTAACCCTAAACCAAATAACATTAACCCTAACCCTAAACCAACTAGCCCTAACACTAACCATAAGCCTAACCTTTACCAAAATAACCCTAACCATAACCCAAACCCAAGTAACGATAACCCTAACCCTAACCCTAACCCTAACCCTAGCCCAAATAACCCTAACCCTAACCCTAACCCTGACCCTAAACCTAACCCTAAACCAAATAACCCTAACCCTAACCCTAAACCAACTAGCCCTAACACTAACCATAAGCCTAACCGTTACCAAAATAACCCTAACCATAACCCAAACCCAACTAACCATAACCCTAACCCTAACCCTAACCCTAACCCTAGCCCATATAACCCTAACCCTAACCCTAACCCTGACCCTAAACCTAACCCTAAACCAAATAACCCTAACCCTAACCCTAAACCAACTAGCCGTAACACTAAACATAAGCCTAACCTTTACCAAAATAACCCTAACCATAACCCAAACCCAACTAACCCTAACCCTAACCCTAACCCTAACCCTAACCCTAACCCTAACCCTAACCCTAACCCTAACCCTAACCCTAACCCTAACCCTAACCCTAACCCTAAACCAAATAACCCTAACCCTAACCCTAAACCAACTAGCCCTAACACTAACCATAAGCCTAACCTTTACCAAAATAACCCTAACCATAACCCAAACCCAACTAACCATAACCCTAACCCTAACCCTAACCCTAACCCTAACCCTAACCCTAACCCTAACCCTAACCCTAGCCCAAATAACCCTAACCCTAACCCTAACCCTGACCCTAAACCTAACCCTAAACCAAATAACCCTAACCCTATCCCTAAACCAACTAGCCCTAACACTAACCATAAGCCTAACCTTTACCAAAATAACCCTAACCATAACCCAAACCCAACTAACCATAACCCTAACCCTAACCCTAACCCTAACCCTAACCCTAAACCTAACCCTAACCCTAGCCCAAATAACCCTAACCCTAACCCTAACCCTGACCCTAAACCTAACCCTAAACAAAATAACCCTAACCCTAACCCTAAACCAACTAGCCCTAACACTAACCATAAGCCTAACCTTTACCAAAATAACCCTAACCATAACCCAAACCCAACTAACCATAACCCTAACCCTAACCCTAACCCTAACCCTAGCCCTAGCCCAAATAACCCTAACCCTAACCCTAACCCTAACCCTAACCCTAACCCTAACCCTAACCCTAACCCTAACCCTAACCCTAACCCTAACCCTAACCGTAACCAAAACCCAACTAACCATAACCCTAACCCTAACCCTAACCCTAACCCTAGCCCGAATAACCCTAACCCTAACCCTAACCCTGACCCTAAACCTAACCCTAAACCAAATAACCCTAACCCTAACCCTAAACCAACTAGC
Source organism: Sturnus vulgaris (assembly GCF_052056855.1). NCBI lineage: Eukaryota > Metazoa > Chordata > Aves > Passeriformes > Sturnidae > Sturnus > Sturnus vulgaris. The sequence goes on from NW_028276616.1 coordinate 43,668, forward strand.
CCTAACACTAACCATAAGCCTAACCTTTACCAAAATAACCCTAACCATAACCCAAACCCAACTAACCATAACCCTAACCCTAACCCTAACCCTAACCCTAACCCTAACCCTAACCCTAACCCTAACCCTAACCCTAGCCCAAATAACCCTAACCCTAACCCTAACCCTGACCCTAAACCTAACCCTAAACCAAATAACCCTAACCCTAACCCTAAACCAACTAGCCCTAACACTAACCATAAGCCTAACCTTTACCAAAATAACCCTAACCATAACCCAAACCCAACTAACCATAACCCTAACCCTAACCCTAACCCTAACCCTAACCCTAGCCCAAATAACCCTAACCCTAACCCTAACCCTGACCCTAAACCTAACCCTAAACCAAATAACCCTAACCCTAACCCTAACCCAACTAGCCCTAACACTAACCATAAGCCTAACCTTTACCAAAATAACCCTAACCATAACCCAAACCCAACTAACCATAACCCTAACCCTAACCCTAACCCTAACCCTAGCCCAAATAACCCTAACCCCAACCCTAACCCTGACCCTAAACCTAACCCTAAACCAAATAACCCTAACCCTAACCCTAAACCAACTAGCCCTAACACTAACCATAAGCCTAACCTTTACCAAAATAACCCTAACCAAAACCCAAACCCAACTAACCATAACCCTAACCCTAACCCTAACCCTAACCCTAACCCTAACCCTAACCCTAACCCTAACCCTAGCCCAAATAACCCTAACCCTAACCCTGACCCTAAACCTAACCCTAAACCAAATAACCCTAACCCTAACCCTAAACCAACTAGCCCTAACACTAACCACAAGCCTAACCTTTACCAAAATAACCCTAACCATAACCCAAACCCAACTAACCATAACCCTAACCCTAACCCTAACCCTAACCCTAACCCTAGCCCAAATAACCCTAACCCTAACCCTAACCCTGACCCTAAACCTAACCCTAAACCAAATAACCCTAACCCTAACCCTAAACCAACTAGCCCTAACACTAACCATAAGCCTAACCGTTACCAAAATAACCCTAACCATAACCCAAACCCAACTAACCATAACCCTAACCCTAACCCTAACCCTAACCCTAGCCCGAATAACCCTAACCCTAACCCTAACCCTGACCCTAAACCTAACCCTAAACCAAATAACCCTAACCCTAACCCTAAACCAACTAGCCCTAACACTAACCATAAGCCTAACCTTTACCAAAATAACCCTAACCATAACCCAAACCCAACTAACCATAACCCTAACCCTAACCCTAACCCTAACCCTAACCCTAACCCTAACCCTAACCCTAACC
>NW_028276616.1:72500-75000 GCF_052056855.1 Sturnus vulgaris
TACCAAAATAACACTAACCATAACCCAAACCCAACTAACCATAACCCTAACCCTAACCCTAACCCTAACCCTAACCCTAACCATAACCCTAGCCCAAATAACCCTAACCCTAACCCTAAACCTGACCCTAAACCTAACCCTAAACCAAATAACCCTAACCCTAACCCTAAACCAACTAGCCCTAACACTAACCATAAGCCTAACCTTTACCAAAATAACCCTAACCATAACCCAAACCCAACTAACCATAACCCTAACCCTAACCCTAACCCTAACCCTAACCCTAACCCTAACCCTAACCCTAACCCTAGCCCAAATAACCCTAACCCTAACCATAACCCTGACCCTAAACCTAACCCTAAACCAAATAACCCTAACCCTAACCCTAAACCAACTAGCCCTAACACTAACCATAAGCCTAACCTTTACCAAAATAACCCTAACCATAACCCTAACCCAACTAACCATAACCCTAACCCTAACCATAACCCTAACCCTAACCCTAACCCTAACCCTAACCCTAGCCCAAATAACCCTAACCCTAACCCTAACCCTGACCCTAAACCTAACCCTAAACCAAATAACCCTAACCCTAACCCTAACCCTAGCCCTAACATTAACCATAAGCCTAACCTTTACCAAAATAACCCTAACCATAACCCAAACCCAACTAACCATAACCCTAACCCTAACCCTAACCCTAACCCTAACCCTAACCCTAACCCTAACCCTAACCCTAACCCTAAACCAACTAGCCCTAACACTAACCATAAGCCTAACCTTTACCAAAATAACCCTAACCATAACCCAAACCCAACTAACCCTAACCCTAACCCTAACCCTAACCCTAACCCTAGCCCGAATAACCCTAACCCTAACCCTAACCCTGACCCTAAACCTAACCTTAAACCAAATAACCCTAACCCTAACCCTAAACCAACTAGCCCTAACACTAACCATAAGCCTAACCTTTACCAAAATAACCCTAACCATAACCCAAACCCAACTAACCATAACCCTAACCCTAACCCTAACCCTAACCCTAACCCTAACCCTAGCCCAAATAACCCTAACCCTAACCCTAACCCTGACCCTAAACCTAAACCTAAACCAAATAACCCTAACCCTAACCCTAAACCAACTAGCCCTAACACTAACCATAAGCCTAACCGTTACCAAAATAACCCTAACCATAACCCAAACCCAACTAACCATAACCCTAACCCTAACCCTAACCCTAACCCTAACCCTAACCCTAACCCTAACCCTAACCCTAACCCTAACCCTAGCCCAAATAACCCTAACCCTGACCCTAAACCTAACCCTAAACCAAATAACCCTAACCCTAACCCTAAACCAACTAGCCCTAACACTAACCATAAGCCTAACCTTTACCAAAATAACCCTAACCATAACCCAAACCCAACTAACCATAACCCTAACCCTAACCCTAACCCTAACCCTAACCCTAACCCTAACCCTAACCCTAGCCCAAATAACCCTAACCCTAACCCTAACCCTGACCCTAAACCTAACCCTAAACCAAATAACCCTAACCCTAACCCTAAACCAACTAGCCCTAACACTAACCATAAGCCTAACCTTTACCAAAATAACCCTAACCATAACCCAAACCCAACTAACCATAACCCTAACCCTAACCCTAACCCTAACCCTAACCCTAACCCTAGCCCAAATAACCCTAACCCCAACCCTAACCCTGACCCTAAACCTAACCCTAAACCAAATAACACTAACCCTAACCCTAAACCAACTAGCCCTAACACTAACCATAAGCCTAACCTTTACCAAAATAACCCTAACCATAACCCAAACCCAACTAACCCTAACCCTAACCCTAACCCTAACCCTAACCCTAACCCTAACCCTAACCCTAACCCTAACCCTAACCCTAACCCTAGCCCAAATAACCCTAACCCTAACCCTAACCCTGACCCTAAACCTAAACCTAAACCAAATAACCATAACCCTAACCCTAAACCAACAAGCCCTAACACTAACCATAAGCCTAACCTTTGCCAAAATAACCCTAACCATAACCCAAACCCAACTAACCATAACCCTAACCCTAACCCTAACCCTAACCCTAACCCTAACCCTAACCCTAACCCTAACCCTAGCCCAAATAACCCTAACCCTAACCCTAACCCTGACCCTAAACCTAACCCTAAACCAAATAACATTAACCCTAACCCTAAACCAACTAGGCCTAACACTAACCATAAGCCTAACCTTTACCAAAATAACCCTAACCATAACCCAAACCCAACTAACCCTAAACCTAACCCTAACCCTAACCCTAACCCTAACCCTAGCCCAAATAACCCTAACCCTAACCCTAACCCTGACCCTAAACCTAACCCTAAACCAAATAACCCTAACCCTAACCCTAAACCAACTAGCCCTAACACTAACCATAAGCCTAACCCTTACCAAAATAACCCTAACCATAACCCAAACAAAACTAACCATAACCCTA
>NW_028276616.1:80000-83775 GCF_052056855.1 Sturnus vulgaris
AACCCTAACCCTAACCCTAACCCTAACCCTAGCCCAAATAACCCTAACCCTAACCCTAACCCTGACCCTAAACCTAACCCTAAACCAAATAACATTAACCCTAACCCTAAACCAACTAGCCCTAACACTAACCATAAGCCTAACCTTTACCAAAATAACCCTAACCATAACCCAAACCCAACTAACCCTAAACCTAACCCTAACCCTAACCCTAACCCTAACCCTAGCCCAAATAACCCTAACCCTAACCCTAACCCTGACCCTAAACCTAACCCTAAACCAAATAACCCTAACCCTAACCCTAAACCAACTAGCCCTAACACTAACCATAAGCCTAACCCTTACCAAAATAACCCTAACCATAACCCAAACAAAACTAACCATAACCCTAACCCTAACCCTAACCCTAACCCTAACCCTAACCCTAGCCCAAATAACCCTAACCCTAACCCTAACCCTAACCCTGACCCTAAACCTAACCCTAAACCAAATAACCCTAACCCTAACCCTAAACCAACTAGCCCTAACACTAACCATAAGCCTAACCTTTACCAAAATAACACTAACCATAACCCTAACCCAACTAACCATAACCCTAACCCTAACCCTAACCCTAACCCTAACCCTAGCCCAAATACCCCTAACCCTAGCCCAAATAACACTAACCCTAACCCTGACCCTAAACCTAACCCTAAACCAAATAACATTAACCCTAACCCTAAACCAACTAGCCCTAACACTAACCATAAGCCTAACCTTTACCAAAATAACCCTAACCATAACCCAAACCCAAGTAACGATAACCCTAACCCTAACCCTAACCCTAGCCCAAATAACCCTAACCCTAACCCTAACCCTGACCCTAAACCTAACCCTAAACCAAATAACCCTAACCCTAACCCTAAACCAACTAGCCTTAACACTAACCATAAGCCTAACCGTTACCAAAATAACCCTAACCATAACCCAAACCCAACTAACCATAACCCTAACCCTAACCCTAACCCTAACCCTAACCCTAGCCCATATAACCCTAACCCTAACCCTAACCCTGACCCTAAACCTAACCCTAAACCAAATAACCCTAACCCTAACCCTAAACCAACTAGCCCTAACACTAACCATAAGCCTAACCTTTACCAAAATAACCCTAACCATAACCCAAACCCAACTAACCCTAACCCTAACCCTAACCATAACCCTAACCCTAACCCTAACCCTAACCCTAGCCCAAATAACCCTAACCCTAACCCTAACCCTGACCCTAAACCTAACCCTAAACCAAATAACCCTAACCCTAACCCTAAACCAACTAGCCCTAACACTAACCATAAGCCTAACCTTTACCAAAATAACCCTAACCATAACCCAAACCCAACTAACCCTAACCCTAACCCTAACCCTAACCCTAACCCTAACCCTAACCCTAACCCTAGCCCAAATAACCCTAACCCTAACCCTAACCCTGACCCTAAACCTAACCTTAAACCAAATAACCCTAACCCTAACCCTAAACCAACTAGCCCTAACATTAACCATAAGCCTAACCTTTACCAAAATAACGCTAACCATAACCCTAACCCAACTAACCATAACCCTAACCCTAACCCTAACCCTAACCCTAACCCTAACCCTAACCCTAAACCTAACCCTAGCCCAAATAACCCTAACCCTAACCCTAAACCTGACCCTAAACCTAACCCTAAACCAAATAACCCTAACCCTAACCCTAAACCAACTAGCCCTAACACTAACCATAAGCCTAACCTTTACCAAAATGACCCTAACCATAACCCAAACCCAACTAACCATAACCCTAACCCTAACCCTAACCCTAACCCTAACCCTAACCCTAACCCTAGCCCAAATAACCCTAACCCTAACCCTAACCCTGACCCTAAATCTAACCCTAAACCAAATAACCCTAACCCTAACCCTAAACCAACTAGCCCTAACACTAACCATAAGCCTAACCTTTACCAAAATAACCCTAACCATAACCCTAACCCAACTAACCATAACCCTAACCCTAACCCTAACCCTAACCCTAACCCTAGCCCAAATAACCCTAACCCTAACCCTAACCCTGACCCTAAACCTAACCCTAAACCAAATAACCCTAACCCTAACCCTAAACCAACTAGACCTAACACTAACCATAAGCCTAACCTTTACCAAAATAACCCTAACCATAACCCAAAACCAACTAACCATAACCCTAACCCTAACCCTAACCCTAACCCTAACCCTAACCCTAACCCTAACCCTAACCCTAGCCCAAATAACCCTAACCCTAACCCTAACCCTGACCCTAAACCTAACCGTAAACCAAATAACCCTAACCCTAACCCTAAACCAACTAGCCCTAACATTAACCATAAGCCTAACCTTTACCAAAATAACCCTAACCATAACCCAAACCCAACTAACCATAACCCTAACCCTAACCCTAACCCTAACCCTAACCCTAGCCCAAATAACCCTAACCCTAACCCTAAACCTGACCCTAAACCTAACCCTAAACCAAATAACCATAACCCTAACCCTAAACCAACTAGCCCTAACACTAACCATAAGCCTAACCTTTATCAAAATAACCCTAACCATAACCCAAACCCAACTAACCATAACCCTAACCCTAACCCTAACCCTAACCCTAACCCTAACCCTAGCCCAAATAACCCTAACCCTAACCCTAACCCTGACCCTAAACCTAACCCTAAACCAAATAACCCTAACCCTAACCCTAAACCAACTAGCCCTAACACTAACCATAAGCCTAACCTTTACCAAAATGACCCTAACCATAACCCAAACCAAACTAACCATAACCCTAACCCTAACCCTAACCCTAACCCTAACCCTAACCCTAACCCTAACCCTAACCCTAACCCTAACCCTAACCCTAGCCCAAATAACCCTAGCCCTAACCCTAACCCTAAACCTAACCCTAAACCAAATAACCCTAACCCTAACCCTAAACCAACTAGCCCTAACACTAACCATAAGCCTAACCTTTACCAAAATAACCCTAACCATAACCCAAACCCAACTAACCATAACCCTAACCCTAACCCTAACCCTAACCCTAACCCTAACCCTAACCCTAGCCCAAATAACCCTAACCCTAACCCTAAACCTGACCCTAAACCTAACCCTAAACCAAATAACCATAACCCTAACCCTAAACCAACTAGCCCTAACACTAACCATAAGCCTAACCTTTACCAAAATAACCCTAACCATAACCCTAACCCAACTAACCATAACCCTAACCCTAACCCTAACCCTAGCCCAAATAACCCTAACCCTAACCATAACCCTGACCCTAAACCTAACCCTAAACCAAATAACCCTAACCGTAACCCTAAACCAACTAGCCCTAACACTAACCATAAGCCTAACCTTTACCAAAATAACCCTAATCATAACCCTAACCCAACTAACCATAACCCTAACCCTAACCCTAACCCTAACCCTAACCCTAAGCCTAACCCTAACCCTAACCCTAAACCTAACCCTAAACCAAATAACCCTAACCCTAACCCTAAACCAACTAGCACTAACACTAACCATAAGCCTAACCTTTACCAAAATAACCCTAACCATAACCCAAACCCAACTAACCATAACCCTAACCCTAACCCTAACCCTAACCCTAACCCTAACCCTAACCCTAGCCCAAATAACCCTAACCCTAACCCTAACCCTGACCCTAAACCTAACCCTAAACCAAATAACCCTAACCCTAACCCTAAACCAACTAGCCCTAACA
>NW_028276617.1:0-83661 GCF_052056855.1 Sturnus vulgaris
CTCAGTGTAGAACGTCTCTATCCTGGCACATTTTCGAGTGCGATACTTCCCTCCGGGTCTTCGGTCCTTGCGAAGCTCTATGTACTGTGAGCGCTGCTACTTGCAGCTGAGAAAGACCGTGGAGCTAGCGGCGAATTCGGAGAGCGCTGAGCACGTAGTCAAGAAGCGAGACGTGTCCCTGCAACGCGGTGCTAATAGCAGCTTCCTCGCGGCGGGGGCGAGCTCCGGCCACAAGGCATTCTCGTCCTGGCAACGGATCTCTGTGAAGGGCGTAGGCGAAAAGCTTTCGTTTTCCATTCGAACTGCGAGAGAGGCAGACTGTTGCACGGAGCTCTGAGAACAAAGGTGCACGCCCTAGGCGGGCTTGGGCAGAAGCAGCGTTCTCTAGCTCTTGGCTGCCGGCACACTGCTGGCTGTGTGGCGCCCCTGCAGCGGCTTCTGGCCGCCGGCAAGTGAAAGCAGCGCCAGGCGTGGGCGAGGGCGGTGAACGAAGCAGCACTCGTCCCGTGCTTGTGTGCACCACGTTACAGGCTACTAGGAGAGGAAGGTGGTTGACTCTCGCTTGCCCTCCCAAGTGCCCTTAGCAGTCGGAAGGAGCAAGCTGAAGCACTGCTGCTTGTGCTGCTCCTTGGTTCCCTTGCAGCCCGCTTTGAAAGCATTGGCGGTCGCTTCTAGGCGCCGAGTTGCACACAGCACCACGGTAAGTGCCGCGGAGAAGGGAAATCCAGAGTGCAGCGAGGAGCTGGACGTGGCTTACGTGCAGTAAGGAGAAGGTGAACCTAGGCACTGCCTCTTCAATCTGGCCGCCTCTGCTCTGGTAGCAACTTTTGCAAGTCGGCAGAGGGAGCCGCGAGTATGTAGAACGGAGGGCAGCGAGACGCCGTGTGTTATGCGCCTTTTCAGGGCTGCTGCCAGGGTGCTACTTTAAGAACGCCTTTTTCTTCCTCGCGTCCTTCTCGCTTCGCTCTAGCTGCATGGAGTACAGCACAGCGAAGGTGTGAGGAAGGGCTCTGCCCCAGCTTTTGCCCCGGCCTGCCTGTGCTGCGCCTTTAGCTGCACACGAGAACAACGGCATTTCTTACCCGCAAGGTAAAAAAGGCTTTAGTGTAGCCTTAGGAATGGCAAGTGCCTAGGCATTAAGTTGAGCGACCACGTATGAGGGAGTCTTTAGAGGTTTCCTCCCCCATGGCGCAGGTGTATTCTCATTCTCGTGCTGAACTGAAAAGTCCGGGCATGGCAAGACTGGCCTGCCTTGTGCAGAGACGAACACAAATGTGGGGCTATGATCCTCTGTGTTCGGAGCTCTGCTTCCGGGTGTGTGGGCCGCCATGAGCCCGCAGCAGCCGCCGAGGACAGTGTGGATTGTGGATGAGTCTGGGCTGGCCCCCCGCCCCCCCGTTGGTCTGACAGCGGCAGAAGTGGCGTAGGAGCGGCATCGCCTGAGGGCCCCATGGGGGGCGGGAAGAGAGCCGGGAGTGACTCCGAGCGACACCGGAAGCGATATCCGTAGGGCCCGGAAGGCCAGCGTTGCCATCGAGTTTGGGCGGTAGGAGGCGTCTAAGGTGCTTTGAAAGGTGGAGCTTCTTTGCTCTAGGACAGACTGGGAGAGCTGAGGGTGTCCAATCTGGAGAACAGAAGGCTCCAGGGAGATCTTCGAGCCCCTTGCAGTGCCTGCTGGGGCTCCAAGATAGCTGGGGAGGGACTTTGGAAAAGGGTCTGGACTCGCAGGACAAGGGGGAATAGCTTCAAACTGCCAGAGGGCTGGGATAGATGGGATATTGGAAAGGAATTCTTCATTGGGTGGGTGCTGAGGCACATGTTGCTCAAAGAGGCTGTGTAGGAGCCCCATGGCAGGAAGCGTCCAGGGCCAGGCTGGAGCGGACATGGAGCAACCTGGACTAGTGGAAAAGTGTCCCTGCCCGTGTCAGGATGTGGGAAGAAGATAATTTGTCTCTAAGGTCGCTTCCAGTCCAAACCATTCTGGGATTCTAGGATTCATGGAAGGCCCTTTTCCAAGTGAAGTGTTGTATCTCTTGGCTCCCAGCTTGTAGTTGCCGGTTCTTCTGGAAGCAGGCGTGGCGAAGCAGCTGTGATGAGCCATGGGTTCTCAATAGGACGAGTGTGATATATTTGCAGAGAGGAAGGCTGCAGACAGATCTTCAAGGTCCAGGTAAAACAAGCAAAGGATTGAATAGAAGCCAAAGATTGGTTGTGTTAGTCAGTTTGCTGGCTGTTGAAATGGCCCCAGGTAATTTTCAACATTTCTAATTTGGATTTGTTTGAGTAAAAAATGAATGTGTTACCTCCAGCGTAGGCTCTCCAATGCATCTCCATGTGCTCCCATCTCTTTGTTGTATATCGGGTTCTATTAACTGAAGACAGAATCATAACACAGTAGTAAAACATTTAGAGGTGTAGTTAGCCAGCTTCAGGAGTTTTCAACTCAGCTGTTGACTTTTCTGGTAACTGTAGGCAAGGCAACACAATCCAGTTACTCCACTTTTCCTCTCTGAGGAAAAGATGATTTTTTTTTTTTTTTTTTCTCATTTTGAAAATAGCCTTGAATGAAGAGAGTTATGCACGTGGCATGTAGGATTCATTATTTTACCTTTCTCTTCTGTTGTCTTTCGCGTACTAGTCTTTTTAAAATTTTTTTGTCGCTGTTCTCCATTCAGTAGGTTTGAAAGAATTCTAATTGTTGAGATGATGGTTCTTTGAAGGCTCACTTAGCCCACCTTTTGGGTGAAGGAAAGAAGAAGACAAGGTCCTCTAGGAAGAGTAAAAAGCATACTTTCAAGAGGCATTCAGAGATGTCTGCTGATGCCACGCAATTACCGTGTAATCAGCAGAAATGTGTTGGAAAAACACCCATCAGTGACTTCACAAGAAAGCCACACTCAAGACAGGTAAAGAACAGAAGCATAAAACCCCAAAGGTATGAAATGGACAGATTTTCATTGGGAATGAGCAACTCCTGAATTCTTGGTTCTAGAACTAGGGGCTTGTAATAAATAGACTGTCTCCTTGCCAAACGTAAACTTGGTGTCATGAACTGCTCACTGCCCGTTGAAGTGCAGGGCTAGTAGACTAATATTTGCCATGGCAGGCATATTGTATGGCTTTCCTGTTAAAAAGAAATTGGTTTTGCTCATAGCAATCTAGATATGTACCCAGTCTGACACCTATTTTTTAGGCTATATTTCCAAGTAAATGGCTTCCATGATGATGCAGTAAGTTTATGTCATGAACAGGAATGAAGTGATTGCATGCATCCTTTTTTACCCTAAGCCAGCTGCTGAGTAATGAGACAGAGACTCTCACTGACGCCAAGGAGTGCCCGTGCTTTTGGGAAAAGCACTGGGCAGATAAAGCCTATTTCCACATTTCTTGCTAGCGTCTCCTTCAAAGTTCATGGGTTTGTGCATCTTTTAGAGCTGTTCTAGATGTTCTTTGTAGTTTACATGTACTAAATGTAGCAGGTATTGCTTTCATGCCGTCCTACTAGATTTGAAGTTGGGATCTACTCAGGCTTCAATGTCTCAGAAGAAGCAACGTCGATTCTTTGAATTCTACTCTTGAACGTGAGAATGCTACTTATGTAGTTAATGAATTAATTAAATCGAATTCACTTGAATGGAAAAATTGTCTTGTTCATGTAGATTTTTAACTTGGGAAATTGATATTTGAGTTCTACTTTTCATTGTTGTTGCTTTTCTGTATTCTTTGATTGCACAGATAGCAGATGTACTGACCAAGTATTGTGTGAAACTGGAGGAAATGTCCTTCCTCTTGGCAGCTGATGTTCACAAGCTCATTAACGCTAAGGCCATGGTAAATGTTTTACCTGGGGCAAGATAGCAGTCTGAATATTCCTAGAATGTCTTTCTTTCCCCAGATGAAATTCATTTTTTCTGCCTATCAATCACTGAAATATAGAAGAAATTTCTACTTGACGGGGTATTGGTTATCATTTGTGTTCTTTTCTCCCCTCATTTTCTGTAGAAGAGACAATTTTTGGTTTGTTTTTGCATGTTGTATGCTGCTTCTACTTCTGGTTTTGTTTTTTAATACACAGAATATAAACGGAGCACTGCTGGATAATGAGAGGGCAACTGCCAAGCTACTCTTGAATCGAATGAAATCAGAGCTTGAGAAAGAAAAATGGCATCAACTGAAATGGCAAGGGACTGGAAGCTCATGCAAAAGAAGTGTGGAGTTCAGAGTTTCAGGTCAGAAATTTGGCAGTCTTCTTTTGGACAATGAGCAACACCAAGAGGCTAGTGTTCACTTTTGGTTTCTGTTAAAGTAATACTTGATCATTTTTTCTTTCTACGTGATACCACGTATGATATCACATATATCATGTGATTCCATTCTACATATCTACTTTCCATCCTGCAGAGAATTTATGGCAAGTGAAGAAATACAGAATCCCCCAACTGTGAATATGGAAATGGAAAAGTTGATAAAGGAGCAGATGGTACTCAGTGAAGAGAGACTGAAGGTTTTGCAATATATCGGGTATGGCAAAAGAGGGTATAGCATAAAGGAAAACAATTGTTGCTGGAGTTAATGAAGGACTTGGCTACAAAATGCACTTTGCTTCCTGTCAATGTGTGATTGCTAAATGCAGCAGTAAGGCAGGGTCTACATCTATTTCTGTACAGCTCTTTTGAATGGAAAAAATGCATTCTTGATTTTCAGTGCCCCAGCTACACTTAATAGGTGGCGATCAGGCTCTAAAAATGGAGGAATGCAGAAGTAAATCTCGAAACATAGCAGAAATGGGCAAAGAGGGGTGGAGAGCTAGAACTTGGTGTTTTTGTCAAGGCATTTTTTTCTCCATGGCGTGGGATTTTATTTGCGGAATAAATGAAGAGAGGAGTCTGGATAGAAATCTAACGTTGCTACGTTTGAATATCCATCCTGAACACAAGACACATTGGTGTGGGTGCAATGCATTACGATCTTTACAGGGAGGTTTTTTACGGTGGATGTAGGAACCAGGTAGATGACAGTTAGTTCCTTATCGGGCAGTAAACAGTTGGCCTTGAACAACAACAATCTCAGGTTTATTTTCATTGCCAAGATGGCTGTAAATAAAAGAACGCCCAGTAGTATGGATATTCGGATTCATAATTTTATATTTGAAGTACTGACTGGTTTGTATTTTAGGATACCTGACTCTTGTTTCCTGCTTTGATAGCACCCTGTTGCCTCCAACACGTGCCAAATCTGATGGAAACGAATGGTGCAGAACTCTGGAGAATTGAAACAAAAGTCTAGGTAGGTCGGGAAATCCTAAGAACAGTCTGGAATTCAAGCAATATTTTCTTTTCTCCTGGGCAACGATGAGGCAGACGGTTGCTTTGAGAGTGCATGTTTGCTCTATTCTTTGTTCCGTGTGTTGCCACATACCTTCTCAGTTGCTTGGAGGTGGCAGTAAGAGCCAAAGAAGCTGCCTGTGGCATGGCTTTCCTTTGGCCAGTACAAACACCTGTGCATGGGGAGATCTAGCAGGAACTGGCTCGGTTAGAATGAATCTGGGGGAAATCAAATGTTAATTTTGACGTGGATCCCTTCTCAGTCATACAAAAATACTCCTTTTTAACTCCTGGAGAAGAAGAGGGGAAGTATGAGAAGAAGAGGGGAAGTATTGGAGATACTTCCTTTCTCTGTGTCCTTGCAGCATGCCTTCCCGCTCTGTGTCTGCCTTCTCTTGCTCCAGAGCACATCCAGTTGGGATGTTTGTAGCCTGTATGGTAGCAAAGAAGTTGGTAGCGATTGTTAAGTACCTTGCTACTTTGAAGCGTAATGATAAACAGCTGTGTATGAAAATGTCTTGATTTCTTTGGCTGGTAATGTCTGGTGTCTGTAGGCACTGCTGGCATCTGTTCCGTGTGCTGAGATTCAGCACATGGCCTCTGTCATGTTTCCATGTCACACTGCACTGTGAAAGATGGGAATTTTGACTGTGGTCTGTTCCGTATCATTCAGACAGCCCTAATGTGGAGTGCGTGGAGAAAATGAGCATCCAGTATGAGCTGGTCGAGGGCAAATGTCAGGAGAAAGGGCAGATGTGCAAGTTGAGTGCCACAGCTTTTGGCTGTGATAGCCGTGGTCCAATGTGTCATTAAGAGTAAAGTGCGTCTGAGGATGCACCAGACAGTGAGATAACAAGTGGAATTCCTTTTTAACCTCCTCCTTACTCTGTTCAAAAAGTAAGCCATCCGTTTGGTTTCACAGTAGTAGTCGGTATTTGTGCTTGAAATGTGGAAAAGCCGTAACAAATGCCAGTAATGAAGGGAGTGCTGTCCTACATGAATGTGGAAGATGCAAGGAGCCTCAGCCCTTGTGCTAAATCTGTCTTATCTTGGGAAAGAAATTCCACCTCTGCCTCAATTTCTCCCTTTGTGTCCAACCAGATGGTATTGTTTAGTAATCTAATATGGCATGTGGGAGGCTGAATCTATCTCTGTCCATCACAAGAAAAGAAACACTACGTTTAGCCAGGCTCTCTGAAAGCCACACAGTATTTCTTCTGTGCATGTCAATAATTTGTTCTTCTTTTCCTTCAGATGACCCTGTTGGATGTGAACATTTGCACAGCAGAAGATGCTGAAGTTGTGCACTCCAACATGCTTCAGATGACTGAGAAACGAAAATGTAGGTTTGAAGAAGAAGTGGAGCACGTGGATGTACGTTTCTTTTATTTGATGACATATATCTTCATCACTCCTTGGGATTAGTCTGTTCTTCCTGTGCTCCCACCTGCAATGCCTTCTGCGTGGTAGGCTATTGATGTCACCTTAGAAAGAGGTCCATAGTGTGACAAAACACTCCAGAGAAACAGTTTGGTGTGGAAGAGTTTCATGTGGAAGTGTTCATAATTCTTGTGTTTATTATTTGTAATAGAAATAGATTGTATTTTTATGATCATTTCTATCTGAAATACATAGGATAGCGATGAATGACGTATGGCCCAGTCTGCTTAAGATCAGACTTCAGGAAGAGCTGGAAATGATCTCCCAAATGTCTTCCAATCTTTTCTATACATAAAAAAAGTCGGGCAGTTGTTTCTAAAGGGATAAATTATAGAATGTGATTTGGTGCTTTATGGTGCCAGAATAAACAGAAGTTTTGAGAATCCGCATTCTTACCAGTTTACTTGGAGACTGATTTTTTTTTACTCTCCAGATAGAAGACGCCATGTTGGATACCAGTCGTAAAATTCCAGGCAGCCTTTTATCATGTTACATATCCTCTTACTCATTCATTTCACCTTCCAGCAGTTTAGAAAGAACTTGTTCACTTGAATGTTTTTCTTTGGAGTGATTTGAAGGAGACGGCTAAATGGCCATAATCCAGGTAGAAACATAAAAACAAGGGTGTGCTATAAAGACAGGACTTCTTAATGCAAAGAGCCCTCTGAAATTCAAAATACCTGCTATAAAATTAAAAATGTAATCTTTGACTTTTAGATGGGAATTTCTCCTCTTCAGTTTCATTCTGTCAGGTGCATTTTTGCTAACTGCTTGATTCACGCTGAATGGACAGTCCTGTCTTATTGTTGGTATGGCAACAGCGATAGAGATCACTGCTGCTTTCTGTAGAAAGTGGCTGCAAGTTGCTATGACGAGATCTTGTGCAGGTCTAGAGTCTGATTGGATGTGAGGTTCTCATTGTTTCAGAACACCAACTTGGGGTGGCAGTGTCAGAGGTGTTCATTATCTAGGAAGATTTTCATAGGCGATGAGTTTTGCTGAGGTAGCTTTCTCTTCTGGGTGTAGAAGATATGTGCATAATTAACTTCCTTGAATCCTAAAGAGCTGGGGAGATTTTAGTATCTACGAAACCATTTTTACTAGCTTTTTTATGTGGCCTTAGATGATGAAAGTGATCTGGATACAATCTTAGAAAAAAGGCAAACGGTGAGCTGTGAGGAAGAGCTGAAGGAGTATTTGGAGAACACCCTTTCTTCTTGAGATCAACTTAGAACAAGGTATGAATTTGGTATGTTTTGTAAACTTAAAAGGTAGAGCATCTTTGAACATTGGTTGTACTACTTAGGCCTTGTTTTAATGCTGTTGTGTGAAGGTATGGAAAAAGAGTGCTTTTCACTTCATGTAAGAATATAGAATAATGTCCCTACTGAACAAGGTTAAGGCAAATAATGCCCACGGTTTAGGAATGGGACAAAGGAAGACTGCTATCATTCAAAAACCATAGCACATCAGTATTACTGTGCATACCGTCACATCCATGCCTTATTCAGAAGGTAAAAGTAGTAGTGCAGATTCTTGGATCACCGGAATCAGAAGTTGGTCTGCACCATCATCTCTTCACTCATAGATTTGATCTCATTCAAAGTTCTAGGAACTCAGACGTTTAAGACAGCCAAGCACCGGCAACTTTAAAAACCATCTAAAAATGGGTACAATACCGCTCTCCTTCCTGAAGATCTTAGCAGCAGCTCTGAAGCCGTAGAGGAAGCAGCACTGTTCACACACCCAGGAGGTCTTTCCTACCTGCTCGATCAGAGGCACATTAGAAGAGCAGTGTGGACCTGAGGGGCAGATGCACATACCTTCACACACCTCGCAGTGGGACTGTGGTTAGAGCTGGAGGTTTGATACTCTTCCTAATAATTTGAGCCGTTAAAACAAAGCCAGAGGTAACAGACCAAGTGAAAATACAATGCCAGGTTGCGGAAAGAGAATGTTACCTATCTGAACTCGTACAAAAATTCCCCATCATTCTCTTTGTTTAGGAGACCAAGCCAATGTCCGTGTAAATGAAAACAAGTGTGAATATTGATTTTTCTTGAATCAAGACTCAGCTTTATGTCCAAGTCAAAGGCAAATAAACCAGAAAGGCTCCGCTGAGCACAGTGCAGAACTAACATGGAAGACAGTCATTTGACCTCTTATGTAAGCAGTGTTGGTGTGGTTCCCCATCCAAAAGGAAGGATGTCAAATGCTTCTTTGGAAATATTTTAACTTCTCTGCGTTTCTTTCTTTGTAATGAACTAATCTCTAACAAGCCAGGACGTGATTGTGTTCAGTAGAAACAGATCAATGGCAACATTTAGCCTAAAGGTTTTATGAGATTGATCAGGAAGTTCGATTTAGATTTAAAGGCACTGTAGTCATATTTAATTTTATTTCTCTCCGCACTTGAGTCTCTTAAACAGGGACCTTCAATTGGACAGGAACGGGACACTGAAGCAAATTGTAATGGATGACGTAATGGCTTACCCAGAAGCATTTTGTGGGAATTGATTTCTTCTAGGTATCCATCAGCCAGCATTTTAGTGTGAAGGGAATCTTCAAACAGGTAAAACAAAAATTCCCGTTGGTTTCAAACCTGACTGCTATATTAATTTTTCACTTTGGAGAAAATTTTCATGACCTTTAAAATTCAGACTGTATCAAGTATTGTTTCAGCCATTGAAGAAAGTGCTTTTGATGGAGATAGGAGAGGGAAACCAAAACATTTCTCAGAGCCACACTTTGAGCTCTGTCCTTGTTACAAACGGCACTTGAGCAAATGCATTTGCCTTTGGAACAGAAAACGACAAGGTAACAGGCTTATCATTACGGATTTGAGTGTTCCAGGTTCTTTAGGTAGTAAGTGATCTATTCAAGATGATCTCTTCCTGAAATAGATCCATTTTGAGAAGGGATATGGATTTCTTAGAAGAAGGCAAATCCCTATGTTAAAACGGTGTGGTGGGTGTTTTTTGTTGTTGTTGTTTTGCTTTTAGAACTTGCAAGGCACAATCGACTTCATAGCTGGAGATGCAGATAAGACCACGACATTCCAAACAGGTGTTTCTTTTTGGTTGTTTTTCAATCTGTCTATCTTTGGATTGTAACCAGTAGAACTGTGCTTGAACTGGAAAGAAGTAGCGGAGGTTTCAGAAGTGGAGCATGCGGTGGAACAGTAAGCTGAGAGCATTGTGCAAGGAGAGGAAAGAGGGGAAAATGGTAAGAGTTTCCTGAGTCGGAAGGGACCCCTAGGGATCGTCAAAGTCCAACTCCTGGCCCTGCACAGACACTCCAACAGTCCCACCCTCTGCATCCCTGAGAGCATTGGCCAAACGCTCCTGGATCTCTGGCAGCCTTGGGGCTGTGCCCATTGCCTGGAGAACCTATTCAGTGCCCGACCAGCCTCTGAGGAAAAAAACCTTTCCCTGATAGCCAGCCTAATCGTCCCCTGACACAGCTCCTGGCATTCCCTTGGCTCCTGTCCCTGGTCGCAGAGAGCAGAGAGCAAAGCTGTCCCTGTGCTGCCCTTGGGAGGAGCTGAGAGGTCCCAAGTGAGGTGTGAGCTCAGTGTCCTCTCTGCAGCTGAACCAAATGCCCTGAGCCACTCTTTGTATGGCTTTCCCTCCAGCCTCTTCGCTATCCCTGTGTCCCTCCTTTGGACATTTCTCCAATAGCCTGAGGTCTTTCTGACGCTGTGGCATCCAAAATTGCCCCCAGGGCTTGAAGAGAGCGCAGTCCCAGCCCAGAGCAGAGCGGGACAATCGCCTCTCTCGAGCGAGCGGTGCCAGAAGATAGGGACAGTTGTCAAAAAATCAGCTGGAGAAAGAAATCTAACAGAGAAACGGGTGATCTTGGCACAGGAAATGGAAGAAGCAGAGGAAGAAGAAGATGAGGAGAGGATTCCTTGTAAAAGTGAAGAAAATGAGCATGCAGAACAGGGACTAAGCATTATGCAGGTAAGTGAGCAAGAGAATAAGTTTGAAAGTGAAGGCAGTTTTGTCCAAAAGAAGGAGGAATAGGAAGTCTTTTTGCTGAGAATGAATAGAAAGTTTTTTTGCATTTAGTTTGTATACGAAGCGCACAGGGCTCTAGATCCTTTTGTGGGAAAATGGAGTGTGTAAAGTTGCCAATCATTTTGGAGCGAATTTGGAGGTTTTTGGGGTCCCAGGTGAATTTTGGGTTGAATTCTGGGGATTTGGGAGTGCCCAGGTGAATTGGGGGGGGCGGGGCGGGGCGGGGATTTGGGGAGATCCAGGTGAGTTTTGAGGGGTCCCAGGTTGATTTTGGGGGAGAATTTGTGGAATTTTGGGGGATCCCGGGTAGCGAGGTTTGGGGTGAATTTGTGGAATGTGGGGAGTCCCAGTTGAATTTTAGGGGGAATTTGTGGAATTCTAGGGATCTCAGGGGAATTTTGGGGTGAATTTGGTGAATTTTAGGGTATACGTGTGAATTTTAGGGTTCTCAGGTGAGTTTTGGGAATGCCAGACGTATTTTGGGGTGAATTCTGTCGATTTTGGGGTATCCAGGTGAGCATTTGGAAGTCGTGGGAGAATTTTGGGATGAATTTGGGGGGATGCAGGTGGATTTTCCGGGGAATTTTGGTGATTTTTGGGAGTCCCAGATGGGTCTGGGAGTGAATTTGGTGGATTTGGGGGTATCTGGGAGGGTTTTGAGGGGGATTGGAGACATTTTGGAGTGAATTTGGGAGGTGTTGGGGGGACTGGGTCTTGGGGGTGATTTGAGGGGTTTTGGGGGTTGCAGGTGGGATTTTGGGGTGAAGCCCTGGGATTTGGGGGTCCCCCGTGAATTTTGGGGTGAATTTGTGGGCTTTTGGGAGTTGCCAGGTGAGTGCTGAGCGTCCCAGGGGGGACTTCGGGGTGAATTTTGGGGATTTGGGGTTTCCCAGGTGAATTTCTGAGGTGGAAAGGTTCAAAAAGGGTTTTTTTTGAAAACAAGTTAAAGCCAGAAGGTTATTGAAAATTAATAGATGTGATGCAAGTAGGTAATATGCAGACAATACACAGCGAGACAAATCATGGGAAAAATACAGTGGTAACACATGAGTGTGTGAGGATGGGATCAGTATAGCTAAGGCTCAGTTGAAGCTGAATTTGGAAAAGCATGCCAAAACTAAGAATAATAAAGGCACCTACGGGTATTTCAGTGGGAAAAGGAAGATGAAAAGAAACCTATCACACCTCCCCTATTCCCCCCCCCCCCCCCCCCACCCCCATAAGCCAGACAGGACTAGTGACAACAGACAAGGAGAAGGCTGAGGTACTCAACAAGTGTTGGTCTCAATTTTTACTGCCAGTCACTATTTCCACATCTCTCAGGTTATTGGACTGGTGGACTTGATTCTAACCCATAGTATCAGGTCAGCTTTCAGACCACTTGAGGAACCTGAGCATGCAAGACCATGGGACCCACCCAGAGGCATGTCAGGGCCCTGAGAGAACTGGCAGCTGTAGTTGCTAAGGTGCTTTCTCCATCATATTTGAGAAATCAAGGTAACCAGCTGAAGTCTCCAGACACTGTGTTGTATTGACTCCAGTCCTCTTGGTCTTTTTTGTAAATCTTAGAGCTCTGAGTCAATTTCTGCAGAGGATTCCCAATGCAGTTTCAAAAATGGAATCTTTGTTACTGGTCCTCATGTTGATCTTGGATATTTCCATTTTCTGCACTCCTTTATTTTCGAAACATTTGTAATGACTGAAAAGAAAGCTGAGACGAGGCATTATGCTCTTTCCAGTGATAGAAATGGACCAGTATTCTTTTCAGACAAATATAATTTTTGCTGTGTCTAAGCACATGTGCATACCTGTGTTTGATTTATGTGTCCAGGTTTTGGCAATGGGGCAGCCACAGGGCCGTCCTGAGACAATGGCCCAGGTGCTGCCCTGTCCCGCTTTCTTCCAACTGGCTCCACTTCAGGATGTCCTCCCTGCTGAGAGAAGAGGCTGGGACAGCACCTTTAGAAATGTGACTTTCTGGGGTTTTTTTTGTTTTGTTTTGTTTTGTTATTTTTAAAGTTACTAAAAACCTTCACCCTGATTTTTTGTGTTGGGTTTGGGGTTTTTTTTCAGTTTTGGGTGGGTTTTTTGGTGGGCTTTTTTGGGGGCTTTTTTTGTCTCTTTGGGGATTATTGGTTGGGGGGTTCTGTGTGTTTGTTTGGTCTGCTTTTTTTGTTTGTTTGTTTGTTTGTTTGTTTGTTTATTACGGTTTTGTAGAGTTTTTTAAGCAAATTGATTGGAAAACTGAATAGTCCTCCACTATAGTCTCCTGGATTCACCTGAGACTCTTCCTAGGCATCTCCCTGATCCTTTTTGCAATGAGTCTCACATCATTCTCCTGAAGAAACTGTCTGCTTATGGTTTGCATGGGTGGGCTGTTTGCTGGGTGACAAACTGGGTGATGGCCAGGCCCACAGAGTGGTGGGAAATAGAGTTCATCCAGCTGGTCCCCAAGGCTCAGTCTTGGGCCCAGTCCTGTTTAATATCTTGCTCAGTGTTCTGGACAAGGGCATAGAGTACACGCCCAGGAAGTTCACAGATGATGCAAAATTGGCTGGTAGTGTTTTTTTCTTCTGGAGGACAGCAGGCTCTGCTTCTTCTTCCTCCTGTTCTGAGGTCGCTGCTCCCTCTTCATCCCTCATTAAGTGTGCTGATTTTGTCACTTGGATGAGAAAACAAACAATTTTAGCAACAATACTAGTGGCAGGGTACAAGAAAGGAAGAGTTCACACGAATCCCCCCCCCCCCCCCCCCCGCCCAACAACAGAAAATACCTGATGGCTCCTCTGCCCAGCTTACTGACTACACCGGAACCCATTGTCCCCCAAAGATACTCCCTTCTCCCTTCCCCCAGCCATGATGTGAGATGGAATAGAATAACTAAGATTAAGATTCTCCCTATGGAACTCCATCATACTTCGATTCTGGGAAAAAAAATTTCTTGAAGTTCTATCATTTCAGATCATTTGAATTTGAATTTGCATACTAAAAAGTC
Source organism: Sturnus vulgaris (assembly GCF_052056855.1). Taxonomy (NCBI): domain Eukaryota; kingdom Metazoa; phylum Chordata; class Aves; order Passeriformes; family Sturnidae; genus Sturnus; species Sturnus vulgaris. The sequence goes on from NW_028276617.1 coordinate 13,779, forward strand.
TAGCCAGAAACTCATGACAATATTAATAGCCCATTCTAGAATGTCCGAGATGATAGACACTTCTTTCAAGAGAATGTGATACCTCACGTGACTTCTCCAGAATTTAAATGAACAGCGGGAGTAGTCTACAAGATTCTTGCTGCCATCTGGATTTCCTGGTATTTGGCTGGTCTATGTAAACCAACCAGCTATTCAGCAGAGGGAATATTAGTGTGATACTTGATGGTATGTGAGATGGAACACAGTAATTTATGGCTTTTTGCATAGTGATGAAGCTGTAAAGAAAGCTCCGTAATGCTCAGACAAGGAGGCTGCTGGACTTCAAGCAGCAAAGGCCCAAAACGAACCAGTGAAAAGGTGTCATTGAAAAAAAAAAAAAAAGCCAGGTGGGGAGCAAAGTGATACTTAAGGGCAGTTTACTGAAAGAGGGAATCTAGTGAAAAAAAAAGTCCAAGAGTGAAGGAATAACAGAGAAAATGAAACTAAGGAAGGAAATCAATCTCAGCTAATCATTTCAGAAGCTAACAAGTTGTCATTGCAATGATGCATAAAGTGAGAAAAAATAAATATGTCTGCGCCAAAATCTGAAATATGAACTTTACTGCATTCTGTCTTCCACGGAATCATACAACAGTCTGTGATTAAAGATCATGTAGTCCAACTTCCTTGCCAGGTAGATCTTACAGTAGATCAAATTGCTCAAGACTAGCCAAACTGATAAGGAGCACTCTCAATGATGGGGCATCCACAACTTCTCTGGAACACCCGTTTGAGTGTCTCACCAGCTTCATTGTAGAAAAGTTTTTCCTTTTAGCCAATCTAAACCTAGTCTCAGTTTGAAAGCATGGCCCCTTATCCTGTCTCTGCAAACTTTCCTAAAAAGTCTTTCTCCATTTGTCTTATACCCTCTTTACATATTCAAAGGCCACAATACTGTCTCTCCAGAAACCTCTCTTCTCCAGGCTAAAAGATCCTACTTTTCACAAGAACCAGGTCATAAACTGAGATGGAAGACATCTCAGGAGATCAGATCATCCAACAGCTCAGCGTAAGAATAGCTCTGAAGTCAGATCAACTAGCTTAGGGCTGTGTCTGTTTGAATTTTGAAAATTAGCAGGACTTGAAATGCTTCAAGGAAGAGAACTCTGGGTGGCTCCAGAAACAGCCTGAGAAACTCGAGCAAACTCGAAACCTCAGAAACTACCACTGCTTTCTCTCCCTCAGCCCAAGCAGTCCCAAAGAAGAAGCGTTCCCAGCAGGCTGGGATAGCACACATATACACTACATATACGTGACAGGCATCGCCAGCAGCCACATCCTGCTCCTTTCTGTGGCTGGCAAGAGTGAGACTGGATGTTTACATGTGGGCAACCTGGGTCCCTCCAGCAGCTCACACACTCAGCCTGCCCAGTGACCCCACTGAATTCCAGTATTAGCAGTGTGCCAAGGCCACAGCACTATTCTGCTTGCTGGCACAGACCATCACACGCCTCCTAAATCAGTCAGGACTCCCCTGGTCCCACAGCCAGCACCCCACTTGCCCTCCGCCAGGCCACTGCCATTGTTCACCAACTTCTCCACTTTGATCTTTGCTGGTGCTCTCAACACTGGCACACCCAGATGTTCTGCAGCTGTTGTCTCCTGGTGGAAAGGACTTGTAAAGCCATGTTTCCTAACAGGACTTCCACAACCTTTCAAAGCAACCTTTACTGGGGTATGAACAATCTCATTCAAATGTCAACATTTCTTTTCCCGTATGTGAAATCAGAATTTCCTTCTTCCGGGCATGCCCAAAACAAGGCACAAACTACATTGTGCCTTCTGTTTCACATGCTGACTCGTTTGTAAACAATGCTAGGAGAATACCTGTTTTGATCCAAGCTAATCTCTGGCCCTTATAGTGCTTTCGGTAGTTAGTTTTGCTTTGTTATTTACTTGATGTCCCATTGAATTGTTGAATCATAAACAGACTACCTGTCTGTATAGCAGCATAGCAGTGATGAATAAATGCAAGAGAAGGAGCAAGGTGATTGTTTGCTAGACTCTTCCTAGAAACTGAGAAATCTGTTACTTAATGCTGACCACAGCAGATGGAGGAAGCATCCTACATGATGTCAAAGCAATGAAGCTGTAATCACTTTTATGATTACAGTCAAGGCACTGCTTTTGCCACCATAAGTGGAGTGCAGGGAATCTTAAAAGACGACACTCTAACTGTTGTCCATGCTCACTGAGAAAATAATGCTTTTACAGCAGAGCAGGTCTCACCGCAGCTAAATCATGGCTTCAACTGTACACCGCCTTCAAAAAGCCCACAAAAACACAAATGAAAGGATTTGGAACCCAAGGGAATCTCGGATTGTGACATCAGCTCACTCTGGATTCTTTCCAAATTCTCAATTCCATTTTCTTCCGAGCCAATTTTCCCATCTAACTTGAGATGTAATTTATGGATTTCCAACACATCTAGTTACCTTAGAATTAGATTGCCACTAGCCAAAAAGACAGAAACAAGCAGTTAAGTGAAGACTGAAACCATGGGTGTTTAGAACAGCAAAACTTGGGCGAAACTATTCTTAAGAAAACCAAAACTTTTAGGACTTACCCATGTATTTTTGGAGGTGGAAAAAGTTTTACATCGAAAAGTCCCTAGGGAACTCTTTTCAGTGCCTGGAGAGCCGCTGTCGCTCGCCTTTCAAGGACCTATTCGTCACAGCAGAGGCAGCAGAGCACAAGATGGCCGACGAGAAGGGGCAGTGTAGAACTCTCTGTCTGTCTGTGTCTCTACTCAGTGTAGAACGTCTCTATCCTGGCACATTTTCGAGTGCGATACTTCCCTCCGGGTCTTCGGTCCTTGCGAAGCTCTATGTACTGTGAGCGCTGCTACTTGCAGCTGAGAAAGACCGTGGAGCTAGCGGCGAATTCGGAGAGCGCTGAGCACGTAGTCAAGAAGCGAGACGTGTCCCTGCAACGCGGTGCTAATAGCAGCTTCCTCGCGGCGGGGGGGAGCTCCGGCCACAAGGCATTCTCGTCCTGGCAACGGATCTCTGTGAAGGGGGTAGGCGAAAAGCTTTCGTTTTCCATTCGAACTGCGAGAGAGGCAGACTGTTGCACGGAGCTCTGAGAACAAAGGTGCACGCCCTAGGCGGGCTTGGGCAGAAGCAGCGTTCTCTAGCTCTTGGCTGCCGGCGCACTTGTGGTTGTGTGGCGCCCTTGCAGCGGCTTCTGGCCGCCGGCAAGTGAAAGCAGCGCCAGGCGTGGGCGAGGGCGGTGAACGAAGCAGCACTCGTCCCGTGCTTGTGTGCACCACGTTACAGGCTACTAGGAGAGGAAGGTGGTTGACTCTCGCTTGCCCTCCCAAGTGCCCTTAGCAGTCGGAAGGAGCAAGCTGAAGCACTGCTGCTTGTGCTGCTCCTTGGTTCCCTTGCAGCCCGCTGTGAAAGCATTGGCGGTCGCTTCTAGGCGCCGAGTTGCACACAGCACCACGGTAAGTGCCGCGGAGAAGGGAAATCCAGAGTGCAGCGAGGAGCTGGACGTGGCTAACGCGCAGTAAGGAGAAGGTGAACCTAGGCACTGCCTCTTCAATCTGGCCGCCTCTGCTCTGGTAACAACTTTCGCAAGTCGGCAGAGGGAGCTGCGAGTATGTAGAACGGAGGGCAGCGAGACGCCGTGTGTTATGCGCCCTTTCAGGGCTGCTGCCAGGGGGCTAGTTTAAGTACGCTTTTTTCTTCCTCGCGTCCTTCTCGCTTCGCTCTAGCTGCATGGAGTACAGTACAGCGAAGGAGTGAGGAGGGGCAGTGCCGCAGCTTTGGCCCTGGCGTGCAACGGCTGTGTGCTGCTTTTCCAAGCAGAAAGACCACTGAGAAGTGAAAGCGATAGTGAAGGAGCTCTTTGACTGCTCGTGTGCTCTTCGCTGCACTGCGCCGCTGGCAAGCGGCTTCGTTCTTCGCCTTCTGCCGTCCGGCGAGAGCTGAACTCCAGCGGTCAGTTGCAGCTCTGCCCAACAGCGTGTTCTCAGTTCTGCGGGCAAGCACGCCCTCTTGCCTTGGCCCCGAGAGCAAAGTCCCGAGCGAGCACTCGACTCAGTGCAATGCACCCAGAAAGACGCTCTCGCTCGCCTTTCAAGGAGCGATTCCTAACAGCAGAAGCAGCAGAGGCACAAACTGGACGACGAGAGGGGACAACGTAGAACACGTCTCTGTCCTGGCACATTTTCGTGCGCGATACTTCCCTCCGGGTCTTCGGGCCTTGCGAAGCTCTGTGTACTGCGAGCGCTGCTACTCGCAGCTGAGAAGGACCGTGGAGCTAGCGGCGAATTCGGAGAGCTCTTCGCTGCACTGCGCCGCTCGCAAGCGGCTTCGTTCTTCGCCTTCTGCCGTCCGGCGAGAGCTGAACTCCAGCGGTCAGTTGCAGCTCTGCCCAACAGCGTGTTCTCGGCTCTGCGGGCAAGCACGCCCTCTTGCCTTGGCCCCGAGAGCAAAGTCCCGAGCGAGCACTCGACTCAGTGCAATGCACCCGGAAGGACGCTCTCGCTCGCCTTTCAAGGAGCGATTCCTAACAGCAGAAGCAGCAGAGGCACAAACTGCACGACGAGAGGGGACAACGTAGAACACGTCTCTGTCCTGGCACATTTGCGTGTGCGATACTTCCCTCCGGCTCTTCGGGCCTTACGAAGCTCTGTGTACTGCGAGCGCTGCTACTCGCAGCTGAGAAGGACCGTGGAGCTAGCGGCGAATTCGGAGAGCTCTTCGCTGCACTGCGCCGCTCGCAAGCGGCTTCGTTCTTCGCCTTCTGCCGTCCGGCGAGAGCTGAACTCCAGCGGTCCGTTGCAGCTCTGCCCAACAGCGTGTTCTCGGTTCTGCGGGCAAGCACGCCCTCTTGCCTTGGCCGCGAGAGCAAAGTCCCGAGCGAGCACTCGACTCAGTGCAATGCACCCGGAAGGACGCTCTCGCTCGCCTTTCAAGGAGCGATTCCTAACAGCAGAAGCAGCAGAGGCACAAACTGCACGACGAGAGGGGACAACGTAGAACACGTCTCTGTCCTGGCACATTTTCGTGTGCGATACTTCCCTCCGGCTCTTCGGGCCTTGCGAAGCTCTGTGTACTGCGAGCGCTGCTACTCGCAGCTGAGAAGGACCGTGGAGCTAGCGGCGAATTCGGAGAGCTCTTCGCTGCACTGCGCCGCTCGCAAGCGGCTTCGTTCTTCGCCTTCTGCCGTCCGGCGAGAGCTGAACTCCAGCGGTCAGTTGCAGCTCTGCCCAACAGCGTGTTCTCGGTTCTGCGGGCAAGCACGCCCTCTTGCCTTGGCCGCGAGAGCAAAGTCCCGAGCGAGCACTCGACTCAGTGCAATGCACCCGGAAGGACGCTCTCGCTCGCCTTTCAAGGAGCGATTCCTAACAGCAGAAGCAGCAGAGGCACAAACTGCACGACGAGAGGGGACAACGTAGAACACGTCTCTGTCCTGGCACATTTTCGTGAGCGATACTTCCCTCCGGCTCTTCGGGCCTTGCGAAGCTCTGTGTACTGCGAGCGCTGCTACTCGCAGCTGAGAAGGACCGTGGAGCTAGCGGCGAATTCGGAGAGCTCTTCGCTGCACTGCGCCGCTCGCAAGCGGCTTCGTTCTTCGCCTTCTGCCGTCCGGCGAGAGCTGAACTCCAGCGGTCCGTTGCAGCTCTGCCCAACAGCGTGTTCTCGGTTCTGCGGGCAAGCACGCCCTCTTGCCTTGGCCGCGAGAGCAAAGTCCCGAGCGAGCACTCGACTCACTGCAATGCACCCGGAAGGACGCTCTCGCTCGCCTTTCAAGGAGCGATTCCTAACAGCAGAAGCAGCAGAGGCACAAACTGCACGACGAGAGGGGACAACGTAGAACACGTCTCTGTCCTGGCACATTTGCGTGTGCGATACTTCCCTCCGGCTCTTCGGGCCTTGCGAAGCTCTGTGTACTGCGAGCGCTGCTACTCGCAGCTGAGAAGGACCGTGGAGCTAGCGGCGAATTCGGAGAGCTCTTCGCTGCACTGCGCCGCTCGCAAGCGGCTTCGTTCTTCGCCTTCTGCCGTCCGGCGAGAGCTGAACTCCAGCGGTCCGTTGCAGCTCTGCCCAATAGCGTGTTCTCGGTTCTGCGGGCAAGCACGCCCTCTTGCCTTGGCCCCGAGAGCAAAGTCCCGAGCGAGCACTCGACTCAGTGCAATGCACCCGGAAGGACGCTCTCGCTCGTCTTTCAAGGAGCGATTCCTAACAGCAGAAGCAGCAGAGGCACAAATTGCATGACGAGAAGGGACAATGTAGAACACGTCTCTGTCCTGGCACATTTTCGTGTGCGATACTTCCCTCCGGGTCTTCGGGCCTTGCGAAGCTCTGTGTACTGCGAGCGCTGCTACTCGCAGCTGAGAAGGACCGTGGAGCTAGCGGCGAATTCGGAGAGCTCTTCGCTGCACTGCGCCGCTCGCAAGCGCCTTCGTTCTTCGCCTTCTGCCGTCCGGCGAGAGCTGAACTCCAGCGGTCAGTTGCAGCTCTGCCCAACAGCGTGTTCTCGGTTCTGCGGGCAAGCACGCCCTCTTGCCTTGGCCGCGAGAGCAAAGTCCCGAGCGAGCACTCGACTCAGTGCAATGCACCCGGAAGGACGCTCTCGCTCGCCTTTCAAGGAGCGATTCCTAACAGCAGAAGCAGCAGAGGCACAAACTGCACGACGAGAGGGGACAACGTAGAACACGTCTCTGTCCTGGCACATTTGCGTGTGCGATACTTCCCTCCGGCTCTTCGGGCCTTGCGAAGCTCTGTGTACTGCGAGCGCTGCTACTCGCAGCTGAGAAGGACCGTGGAGCTAGCGGCGAATTCGGAGAGCTCTTCGCTGCACTGCGCCGCTCGCAAGCGGCTTCGTTCTTCGCCTTCTGCCGTCCGGCGAGAGCTGAACTCCAGCGGTCCGTTGCAGCTCTGCCCAACAGCGTGTTCTCGGTTCTGCGGGCAAGCACGCCCTCTTGCCTTGGCCGCGAGAGCAAAGTCCCGAGCGAGCACTCGACTCAGTGCAATGCACCCGGAAGGACGCTCTCGCTCGCCTTTCAAGGAGCGATTCCTAACAGCAGAAGCAGCAGAGGCACAAACTGCACGACGAGAGGGGACAACGTAGAACACGTCTCTGTCCTGGCACATTTTCGTGTGCGATACTTCCCTCCGGCTCTTCGGGCCTTGCGAAGCTCTGTGTACTGCGAGCGCTGCTACTCGCAGCTGAGAAGGACCGTGGAGCTAGCGGCGAATTCGGAGAGCTCTTCGCTGCACTGCGCCGCTCGCAAGCGGCTTCGTTCTTCGCCTTCTGCCGTCCGGCGAGAGCTGAACTCCAGCGGTCAGTTGCAGCTCTGCCCAACAGCGTGTTCTCGGTTCTGCGGGCAAGCACGCCCTCTTGCCTTGGCCCCGAGAGCAAAGTCCCGAGCGAGCACTCGACTCAGTGCAATGCACCCGGAAGGACGCTCTCGCTCGCCTTTCAAGGAGCGATTCCTAACAGCAGAAGCAGCAGAGGCACAAACTGCACGACGAGAGGGGACAACGTAGAACACGTCTCTGTCCTGGCACATTTGCGTGTGCGATACTTCCCTCCGGGTCTTCGGGCCTTGCGAAGCTCTGTGTACTGCGAGCGCTGCTACTCGCAGCTGAGAAGGACCGTGGAGCTAGCGGCGAATTCGGAGAGCTCTTCGCTGCACTGCGCCGCTCGCAAGCGGCTTCGTTCTTCGCCTTCTGCCGTCCGGCGAGAGCTGAACTCCAGCGGTCAGTTGCAGCTCTGCCCAACAGCGTGTTCTCGGTTCTGCGGGCAAGCACGCCCTCTTGCCTTGGCCCCGAGAGCAAAGTCCCGAGCGAGCACTCGACTCAGTGCAATGCACCCGGAAGGACGCTCTCGCTCGCCTTTCAAGGAGCGATTCCTAACAGCAGAAGCAGCAGAGGCACAAACTGCACGACGAGAGGGGACAACGTAGAACACGTCTCTGTCCTGGCACATTTGCGTGTGCGATACTTCCCTCCGGCTCTTCGGGCCTTGCGAAGCTCTGTGTACTGCGAGCGCTGCTACTCGCAGCTGAGAAGGACCGTGGAGCTAGCGGCGAATTCGGAGAGCTCTTCGCTGCACTGCGCCGCTCGCAAGCGGCTTCGTTCTTCGCCTTCTGCCGTCCGGCGAGAGCTGAACTCCAGCGGTCCGTTGCAGCTCTGCCCAATAGCGTGTTCTCGGTTCTGCGGGCAAGCACGCCCTCTTGCCTTGGCCCCGAGAGCAAAGTCCCGAGCGAGCACTCGACTCAGTGCAATGCACCCGGAAGGACGCTCTCGCTCGCCTTTCAAGGAGCGATTCCTAACAGCAGAAGCAGCAGAGGCACAAACTGCACGACGAGAGGGGACACCGTAGAACACGTCTCTGTCCTGGCACATTTGCGTGTGCGATACTTCCCTCCGGCTCTTCGGGCCTTGCGAAGCTCTGTGTACTGCGAGCGCTGCTACTCGCAGCTGAGAAGGACCGTGGAGCTAGCGGCGAATTCGGAGAGCTCTTCGCTGCACTGCGCCGCTCGCAAGCGCCTTCGTTCTTCGCCTTCTGCCGTCCGGCGAGAGCTGAACTCCAGCGGTCAGTTGCAGCTCTGCCCAACAGCGTGTTCTCGGTTCTGCGGGCAAGCACGCCCTCTTGCCTTGGCCCCGAGAGCAAAGTCCCGAGCGAGCACTCGACTCAGTGCAATGCACCCGGAAGGACGCTCTCGCTCGCCTTTCAAGGAGCGATTCCTAACAGCAGAAGCAGCAGAGGCACAAACTGCACGACGAGAGGGGACAACGTAGAACACGTCTCTGTCCTGGCACATTTGCGTGTGCGATACTTCCCTCCGGCTCTTCGGGCCTTGCGAAGCTCTGTGTACTGCGAGCGCTGCTACTCGCAGCTGAGAAGGACCGTGGAGCTAGCGGCGAATTCGGAGAGCTCTTCGCTGCACTGCGCCGCTCGCAAGCGCCTTCGTTCTTCGCCTTCTGCCGTCCGGCGAGAGCTGAACTCCAGCGGTCAGTTGCAGCTCTGCCCAACAGCGTGTTCTCGGTTCTGCGGGCAAGCACGCCCTCTTGCCTTGGCCCCGAGAGCAAAGTCCCGAGCGAGCACTCGACTCAGTGCAATGCACCCGGAAGGACGCTCTCGCTCGCCTTTCAAGGAGCGATTCCTAACAGCAGAAGCAGCAGAGGCACAAACTGCACGACGAGAGGGGACAACGTAGAACACGTCTCTGTCCTGGCACATTTGCGTGTGCGATACTTCCCTCCGGCTCTTCGGGCCTTGCGAAGCTCTGTGTACTGCGAGCGCTGCTACTCGCAGCTGAGAAGGACCGTGGAGCTAGCGGCGAATTCGGAGAGCTCTTCGCTGCACTGCGCCGCTCGCAAGCGGCTTCGTTCTTCGCCTTCTGCCGTCCGGCGAGAGCTGAACTCCAGCGGTCAGTTGCAGCTCTGCCCAACAGCGTGTTCTCGGTTCTGCGGGCAAGCACGCCCTCTTGCCTTGGCCCCGAGAGCAAAGTCCCGAGCGAGCACTCGACTCAGTGCAATGCACCCGGAAGGACGCTCTCGCTCGCCTTTCAAGGAGCGATTCCTAACAGCAGAAGCAGCAGAGGCACAAACTGCACGACGAGAGGGGACAACGTAGAACACGTCTCTGTCCTGGCACATTTGCGTGTGCGATACTTCCCTCCGGCTCTTCGGGCCTTGCGAAGCTCTGTGTACTGCGAGCGCTGCTACTCGCAGCTGAGAAGGACCGTGGAGCTAGCGGCGAATTCGGAGAGCTCTTCGCTGCACTGCGCCGCTCGCAAGCGGCTTCGTTCTTCGCCTTCTGCCGTCCGGCGAGAGCTGAACTCCAGCGGTCAGTTGCAGCTCTGCCCAACAGCGTGTTCTCGGTTCTGCGGGCAAGCACGCCCTCTTGCCTTGGCCCCGAGAGCAAAGTCCCGAGCGAGCACTCGACTCAGTGCAATGCACCCGGAAGGACGCTCTCGCTCGCCTTTCAAGGAGCGATTCCTAACAGCAGAAGCAGCAGAGGCACAAACTGCACGACGAGAGGGGACACCGTAGAACACGTCTCTGTCCTGGCACATTTGCGTGTGCGATACTTCCCTCCGGCTCTTCGGGCCTTGCGAAGCTCTGTGTACTGCGAGCGCTGCTACTCGCAGCTGAGAAGGACCGTGGAGCTAGCGGCGAATTCGGAGAGCTCTTCGCTGCACTGCGCCGCTCGCAAGCGCCTTCGTTCTTCGCCTTCTGCCGTCCGGCGAGAGCTGAACTCCAGCGGTCAGTTGCAGCTCTGCCCAACAGCGTGTTCTCGGTTCTGCGGGCAAGCACGCCCTCTTGCCTTGGCCCCGAGAGCAAAGTCCCGAGCGAGCACTCGACTCAGTGCAATGCACCCGGAAGGACGCTCTCGCTCGCCTTTCAAGGAGCGATTCCTAACAGCAGAAGCAGCAGAGGCACAAACTGCACGACGAGAGGGGACACCGTAGAACACGTCTCTGTCCTGGCACATTTGCGTGTGCGATACTTCCCTCCGGCTCTTCGGGCCTTGCGAAGCTCTGTGTACTGCGAGCGCTGCTACTCGCAGCTGAGAAGGACCGTGGAGCTAGCGGCGAATTCGTAGAGCTCTTCGCTGCACTGCGCCGCTCGCAAGCGCCTTCGTTCTTCGCCTTCTGCCGTCCGGCGAGAGCTGAACTCCAGCGGTCAGTTGCAGCTCTGCCCAACAGCGTGTTCTCGGTTCTGCGGGCAAGCACGCCCTCTTGCCTTGGCCGCGAGAGCAAAGTCCCGAGCGAGCACTCGACTCACTGCAATGCACCCGGAAGGACGCTCTCGCTCGCCTTTCAAGGAGCGATTCCTAACAGCAGAAGCAGCAGAGGCACAAACTGCACGACGAGAGGGGACAACGTAGAACACGTCTCTGTCCTGGCACATTTGCGTGTGCGATACTTCCCTCCGGCTCTTCGGGCCTTGCGAAGCTCTGTGTACTGCGAGCGCTGCTACTCGCAGCTGAGAAGGACCGTGGAGCTAGCGGCGAATTCGGAGAGCTCTTCGCTGCACTGCGCCGCTCGCAAGCGCCTTCGTTCTTCGCCTTCTGCCGTCCGGCGAGAGCTGAACTCCAGCGGTCAGTTGCAGCTCTGCCCAACAGCGTGTTCTCGGTTCTGCGGGCAAGCACGCCCTCTTGCCTTGGCCCCGAGAGCAAAGTCCCGAGCGAGCACTCGACTCAGTGCAATGCACCCGGAAGGACGCTCTCGCTCGCCTTTCAAGGAGCGATTCCTAACAGCAGAAGCAGCAGAGGCACAAACTGCACGACGAGAGGGGACAACGTAGAACACGTCTCTGTCCTGGCACATTTGCGTGTGCGATACTTCCCTCCGGCTCTTCGGGCCTTGCGAAGCTCTGTGTACTGCGAGCGCTGCTACTCGCAGCTCAGAAGGACCGTGGAGCTAGCGGCGAATTCGGAGAGCTCTTCGCTGCACTGCGCCGCTCGCAAGCGCCTTCGTTCTTCGCCTTCTGCCGTCCGGCGAGAGCTGAACTCCAGCGGTCCGTTGCAGCTCTGCCCAACAGCGTGTTCTCGGTTCTGCGGGCAAGCACGCCCTCTTGCCTTGGCCCCGAGAGCAAAGTCCCGAGCGAGCACTCGACTCAGTGCAATGCACCCGGAAGGACGCTCTCGCTCGCCTTTCAAGGAGCGATTCCTAACAGCAGAAGCAGCAGAGGCACAAACTGCACGACGAGAGGGGACAACGTAGAACACGTCTCTGTCCTGGCACATTTGCGTGTGCGATACTTCCCTCCGGCTCTTCGGGCCTTGCGAAGCTCTGTGTACTGCGAGCGCTGCTACTCGCAGCTCAGAAGGACCGTGGAGCTAGCGGCGAATTCGGAGAGCTCTTCGCTGCACTGCGCCGCTCGCAAGCGCCTTCGTTCTTCGCCTTCTGCCGTCCGGCGAGAGCTGAACTCCAGCGGTCCGTTGCAGCTCTGCCCAACAGCGTGTTCTCGGTTCTGCGGGCAAGCACGCCCTCTTGCCTTGGCCCCGAGAGCAAAGTCCCGAGCGAGCACTCGACTCAGTGCAATGCACCCGGAAGGACGCTCTCGCTCGCCTTTCAAGGAGCGATTCCTAACAGCAGAAGCAGCAGAGGCACAAACTGCACGACGAGAGGGGACAACGTAGAACACGTCTCTGTCCTGGCACATTTGCGTGTGCGATACTTCCCTCCGGCTCTTCGGGCCTTGCGAAGCTCTGTGTACTGCGAGCGCTGCTACTCGCAGCTGAGAAGGACCGTGGAGCTAGCGGCGAATTCGGAGAGCTCTTCGCTGCACTGCGCCGCTCGCAAGCGCCTTCGTTCTTCGCCTTCTGCCGTCCGGCGAGAGCTGAACTCCAGCGGTCAGTTGCAGCTCTGCCCAACAGCGTGTTCTCGGTTCTGCGGGCAAGCACGCCCTCTTGCCTTGGCCCCGAGAGCAAAGTCCCGAGCGAGCACTCGACTCAGTGCAATGCACCCGGAAGGACGCTCTCGCTCGCCTTTCAAGGAGCGATTCCTAACAGCAGAAGCAGCAGAGGCACAAACTGCACGACGAGAAGGGACAACGTAGAACACGTCTCTGTCCTGGCACATTTGCGTGTGCGATACTTCCCTCCGGCTCTTCGGGCCTTGCGAAGCTCTGTGTACTGCGAGCGCTGCTACTCGCAGCTGAGAAGGACCGTGGAGCTAGCGGCGAATTCGGAGAGCTCTTCGCTGCACTGCGCCGCTCGCAAGCGGCTTCGTTCTTCGCCTTCTGCCGTCCGGCGAAGGCTGAACTCCAGCGGTCCGTTGCAGCTCTGCCCAACAGCGTGTTCTCGGTTCTGCGGGCAAGCACGCCCTCTTGCCTTGGCCCCGAGAGCAAAGTCCCGAGCGAGCACTCGACTCAGTGCAATGCACCCGGAAGGACGCTCTCGCTCGCCTTTCAAGGAGCGATTCCTAACAGCAGAAGCAGCAGAGGCACAAACTGCACGACGAGAAGGGACAACGTAGAACACGTCTCTGTCCTGGCACATTTGCGTGTGCGATACTTCCCTCCGGCTCTTCGGGCCTTGCGAAGCTCTGTGTACTGCGAGCGCTGCTACTCGCAGCTGAGAAGGACCGTGGAGCTAGCGGCGAATTCGGAGAGCTCTTCGCTGCACTGCGCCGCTCGCAAGCGGCTTCGTTCTTCGCCTTCTGCCGTCCGGCGAAGGCTGAACTCCAGCGGTCCGTTGCAGCTCTGCCCAACAGCGTGTTCTCGGTTCTGCGGGCAAGCACGCCCTCTTGCCTTGGCCCCGAGAGCAAAGTCCCGAGCGAGCACTCGACTCAGTGCAATGCACCCGGAAGGACGCTCTCGCTCGCCTTTCAAGGAGCGATTCCTAACAGCAGAAGCAGCAGAGGCACAAACTGCACGACGAGAGGGGACAACGTAGAACACGTCTCTGTCCTGGCACATTTGCGTGTGCGATACTTCCCTCCGGCTCTTCGGGCCTTGCGAAGCTCTGTGTACTGCGAGCGCTGCTACTCGCAGCTGAGAAGGACCGTGGAGCTAGCGGCGAATTCGGAGAGCTCTTCGCTGCACTGCGCCGCTCGCAAGCGGCTTCGTTCTTCGCCTTCTGCCGTCCGGCGAGAGCTGAACTCCAGCGGTCCGTTGCAGCTCTGCCCAACAGCGTGTTCTCGGTTCTGCGGGCAAGCACGCCCTCTTGCCTTGGCCCCGAGAGCAAAGTCCCGAGCGAGCACTCGACTCAGTGCAATGCACCCGGAAGGACGCTCTCGCTCGCCTTTCAAGGAGCGATTCCTAACAGCAGAAGCAGCAGAGGCACAAACTGCACGACGAGAAGGGACAACGTAGAACACGTCTCTGTCCTGGCACATTTGCGTGTGCGATACTTCCCTCCGGCTCTTCGGGCCTTGCGAAGCTCTGTGTACTGCGAGCGCTGCTACCCGCAGCTGAGAAGGACCGTGGAGCTAGCGGCGAATTCGGAGAGCTCTTCGCTGCACTGCGCCGCTCGCAAGCGGCTTCGTTCTTCGCCTTCTGCCGTCCGGCGAGAGCTGAACTCCAGCGGTCCGTTGCAGCTCTGCCCAACAGCGTGTTCTCGGTTCTGCGGGCAAGCACGCCCTCTTGCCTTGGCCGCGAGAGCAAAGTCCCGAGCGAGCACTCGACTCAGTGCAATGCACCCGGAAGGACGCTCTCGCTCGCCTTTCAAGGAGCGATTCCTAACAGCAGAAGCAGCAGAGGCACAAACTGCACGACGAGAGGGGACAACGTAGAACACGTCTCTGTCCTGGCACATTTGCGTGTGCGATACTTCCCTCCGGCTCTTCGGGCCTTGCGAAGCTCTGTGTACTGCGAGCGCTGCTACCCGCAGCTGAGAAGGACCGTGGAGCTAGCGGCGAATTCGGAGAGCTCTTCGCTGCACTGCGCCGCTCGCAAGCGCCTTCGTTCTTCGCCTTCTGCCGTCCGGCGAGAGCTGAACTCCAGCGGTCCGTTGCAGCTCTGCCCAACAGCGTGTTCTCGGTTCTGCGGGCAAGCACGCCCTCTTGCCTTGGCCCCGAGAGCAAAGTCCCGAGCGAGCACTCGACTCAGTGCAATGCACCCGGAAGGACGCTCTCGCTCGCCTTTCAAGGAGCGATTCCTAACAGCAGAAGCAGCAGAGGCACAAACTGCACGACGAGAGGGGACAACGTAGAACACGTCTCTGTCCTGGCACATTTGCGTGTGCGATACTTCCCTCCGGGTCTTCGGGCCTTGCGAAGCTCTGTGTACTGCGAGCGCTGCTACTCGCAGCTGAGAAGGACCGTGGAGCTAGCGGCGAATTCGGAGAGCTCTTCGCTGCACTGCGCCGCTCGCAAGCGGCTTCGTTCTTCGCCTTCTGCCGTCCGGCGAGAGCTGAACTCCAGCGGTCAGTTGCAGCTCTGCCCAACAGCGTGTTCTCGGTTCTGCGGGCAAGCACGCCCTCTTGCCTTGGCCGCGAGAGCAAAGTCCCGAGCGAGCACTCGACTCAGTGCAATGCACCCGGAAGGACGCTCTCGCTCGCCTTTCAAGGAGCGATTCCTAACAGCAGAAGCAGCAGAGGCACAAACTGCACGACGAGAGGGGACAACGTAGAACACGTCTCTGTCCTGGCACATTTGCGTGTGCGATACTTCCCTCCGGGTCTTCGGGCCTTGCGAAGCTCTGTGTACTGCGAGCGCTGCTACTCGCAGCTGAGAAGGACCGTGGAGCTAGCGGCGAATTCGGAGAGCTCTTCGCTGCACTGCGCCGCTCGCAAGCGCCTTCGTTCTTCGCCTTCTGCCGTCCGGCGAGAGCTGAACTCCAGCGGTCCGTTGCAGCTCTGCCCAACAGCGTGTTCTCGGTTCTGCGGGCAAGCACGCCCTCTTGCCTTGGCCGCGAGAGCAAAGTCCCGAGCGAGCACTCGACTCAGTGCAATGCACCCGGAAGGACGCTCTCGCTCGCCTTTCAAGGAGCGATTCCTAACAGCAGAAGCAGCAGAGGCACAAACTGCACGACGAGAGGGGACAACGTAGAACACGTCTCTGTCCTGGCACATTTGCGTGTGCGATACTTCCCTCCGGCTCTTCGGGCCTTGCGAAGCTCTGTGTACTGCGAGCGCTGCTACTCGCAGCTGAGAAGGACCGTGGAGCTAGCGGCGAATTCGGAGAGCTCTTCGCTGCACTGCGCCGCTCGCAAGCGCCTTCGTTCTTCGCCTTCTGCCGTCCGGCGAGAGCTGAACTCCAGCGGTCCGTTGCAGCTCTGCCCAACAGCGTGTTCTCGGTTCTGCGGGCAAGCACGCCCTCTTGCCTTGGCCCCGAGAGCAAAGTCCCGAGCGAGCACTCGACTCAGTGCAATGCACCCGGAAGGACGCTCTCGCTCGCCTTTCAAGGAGCGATTCCTAACAGCAGAAGCAGCAGAGGCACAAACTGCACGACGAGAGGGGACAACGTAGAACACGTCTCTGTCCTGGCACATTTGCGTGTGCGATACTTCCCTCCGGCTCTTCGGGCCTTGCGAAGCTCTGTGTACTGCGAGCGCTGCTACTCGCAGCTGAGAAGGACCGTGGAGCTAGCGGCGAATTCGGAGAGCTCTTCGCTGCACTGCGCCGCTCGCAAGCGCCTTCGTTCTTCGCCTTCTGCCGTCCGGCGAGAGCTGAACTCCAGCGGTCCGTTGCAGCTCTGCCCAACAGCGTGTTCTCGGTTCTGCGGGCAAGCACGCCCTCTTGCCTTGGCCCCGAGAGCAAAGTCCCGAGCGAGCACTCGACTCAGTGCAATGCACCCGGAAGGACGCTCTCGCTCGCCTTTCAAGGAGCGATTCCTAACAGCAGAAGCAGCAGAGGCACAAACTGCACGACGAGAGGGGACAACGTAGAACACGTCTCTGTCCTGGCACATTTGCGTGTGCGATACTTCCCTCCGGCTCTTCGGGCCTTGCGAAGCTCTGTGTACTGCGAGCGCTGCTACTCGCAGCTGAGAAGGACCGTGGAGCTAGCGGCGAATTCGGAGAGCTCTTCGCTGCACTGCGCCGCTCGCAAGCGCCTTCGTTCTTCGCCTTCTGCCGTCCGGCGAGAGCTGAACTCCAGCGGTCAGTTGCAGCTCTGCCCAACAGCGTGTTCTCGGTTCGTCGGGCAAGCACGCCCTCTTGCCTTGGCCCCGAGAGCAAAGTCCCGAGCGAGCACTCGACTCAGTGCAATGCACCCGGAAGGACGCTCTCGCTCGCCTTTCAAGGAGCGATTCCTAACAGCAGAAGCAGCAGAGGCACAAACTGCACGACGAGAAGGGACAACGTAGAACACGTCTCTGTCCTGGCACATTTGCGTGTGCGATACTTCCCTCCGGCTCTTCGGGCCTTGCGAAGCTCTGTGTACTGCGAGCGCTGCTACTCGCAGCTGAGAAGGACCGTGGAGCTAGCGGCGAATTCGGAGAGCTCTTCGCTGCACTGCGCCGCTCGCAAGCGGCTTCGTTCTTCGCCTTCTGCCGTCCGGCGAGAGCTGAACTCCAGCGGTCAGTTGCAGCTCTGCCCAACAGCGTGTTCTCGGTTCTGCGGGCAAGCACGCCCTCTTGCCTTGGCCGCGAGAGCAAAGTCCCGAGCGAGCACTCGACTCAGTGCAATGCACCCGGAAGGACGCTCTCGCTCGCCTTTCAAGGAGCGATTCCTAACAGCAGAAGCAGCAGAGGCACAAACTGCACGACGAGAGGGGACAACGTAGAACACGTCTCTGTCCTGGCACATTTGCGTGTGCGATACTTCCCTCCGGCTCTTCGGGCCTTGCGAAGCTCTGTGTACTGCGAGCGCTGCTACCCGCAGCTGAGAAGGACCGTGGAGCTAGCGGCGAATTCGGAGAGCTCTTCGCTGCACTGCGCCGCTCGCAAGCGCCTTCGTTCTTCGCCTTCTGCCGTCCGGCGAGAGCTGAACTCCAGCGGTCCGTTGCAGCTCTGCCCAACAGCGTGTTCTCGGTTCTGCGGGCAAGCACGCCCTCTTGCCTTGGCCCCGAGAGCAAAGTCCCGAGCGAGCACTCGACTCAGTGCAATGCACCCGGAAGGACGCTCTCGCTCGCCTTTCAAGGAGCGATTCCTAACAGCAGAAGCAGCAGAGGCACAAACTGCACGACGAGAGGGGACAACGTAGAACACGTCTCTGTCCTGGCACATTTGCGTGTGCGATACTTCCCTCCGGGTCTTCGGGCCTTGCGAAGCTCTGTGTACTGCGAGCGCTGCTACTCGCAGCTGAGAAGGACCGTGGAGCTAGCGGCGAATTCGGAGAGCTCTTCGCTGCACTGCGCCGCTCGCAAGCGGCTTCGTTCTTCGCCTTCTGCCGTCCGGCGAGAGCTGAACTCCAGCGGTCAGTTGCAGCTCTGCCCAACAGCGTGTTCTCGGTTCTGCGGGCAAGCACGCCCTCTTGCCTTGGCCGCGAGAGCAAAGTCCCGAGCGAGCACTCGACTCAGTGCAATGCACCCGGAAGGACGCTCTCGCTCGCCTTTCAAGGAGCGATTCCTAACAGCAGAAGCAGCAGAGGCACAAACTGCACGACGAGAGGGGACAACGTAGAACACGTCTCTGTCCTGGCACATTTGCGTGTGCGATACTTCCCTCCGGCTCTTCGGGCCTTGCGAAGCTCTGTGTACTGCGAGCGCTGCTACTCGCAGCTGAGAAGGACCGTGGAGCTAGCGGCGAATTCGGAGAGCTCTTCGCTGCACTGCGCCGCTCGCAAGCGCCTTCGTTCTTCGCCTTCTGCCGTCCGGCGAGAGCTGAACTCCAGCGGTCCGTTGCAGCTCTGCCCAACAGCGTGTTCTCGGTTCTGCGGGCAAGCACGCCCTCTTGCCTTGGCCCCGAGAGCAAAGTCCCGAGCGAGCACTCGACTCAGTGCAATGCACCCGGAAGGACGCTCTCGCTCGCCTTTCAAGGAGCGATTCCTAACAGCAGAAGCAGCAGAGGCACAAACTGCACGACGAGAGGGGACAACGTAGAACACGTCTCTGTCCTGGCACATTTGCGTGTGCGATACTTCCCTCCGGCTCTTCGGGCCTTGCGAAGCTCTGTGTACTGCGAGCGCTGCTACTCGCAGCTGAGAAGGACCGTGGAGCTAGCGGCGAATTCGGAGAGCTCTTCGCTGCACTGCGCCGCTCGCAAGCGCCTTCGTTCTTCGCCTTCTGCCGTCCGGCGAGAGCTGAACTCCAGCGGTCCGTTGCAGCTCTGCCCAACAGCGTGTTCTCGGTTCTGCGGGCAAGCACGCCCTCTTGCCTTGGCCCCGAGAGCAAAGTCCCGAGCGAGCACTCGACTCAGTGCAATGCACCCGGAAGGACGCTCTCGCTCGCCTTTCAAGGAGCGATTCCTAACAGCAGAAGCAGCAGAGGCACAAACTGCACGACGAGAGGGGACAACGTAGAACACGTCTCTGTCCTGGCACATTTGCGTGTGCGATACTTCCCTCCGGCTCTTCGGGCCTTGCGAAGCTCTGTGTACTGCGAGCGCTGCTACTCGCAGCTGAGAAGGACCGTGGAGCTAGCGGCGAATTCGGAGAGCTCTTCGCTGCACTGCGCCGCTCGCAAGCGCCTTCGTTCTTCGCCTTCTGCCGTCCGGCGAGAGCTGAACTCCAGCGGTCCGTTGCAGCTCTGCCCAACAGCGTGTTCTCGGTTCTGCGGGCAAGCACGCCCTCTTGCCTTGGCCCCGAGAGCAAAGTCCCGAGCGAGCACTCGACTCAGTGCAATGCACCCGGAAGGACGCTCTCGCTCGCCTTTCAAGGAGCGATTCCTAACAGCAGAAGCAGCAGAGGCACAAACTGCACGACGAGAGGGGACAACGTAGAACACGTCTCTGTCCTGGCACATTTGCGTGTGCGATACTTCCCTCCGGCTCTTCGGGCCTTGCGAAGCTCTGTGTACTGCGAGCGCTGCTACTCGCAGCTGAGAAGGACCGTGGAGCTAGCGGCGAATTCGGAGAGCTCTTCGCTGCACTGCGCCGCTCGCAAGCGGCTTCGTTCTTCGCCTTCTGCCGTCCGGCGAGAGCTGAACTCCAGCGGTCAGTTGCAGCTCTGCCCAACAGCGTGTTCTCGGTTCGTCGGGCAAGCACGCCCTCTTGCCTTGGCCCCGAGAGCAAAGTCCCGAGCGAGCACTCGACTCAGTGCAATGCACCCGGAAGGACGCTCTCGCTCGCCTTTCAAGGAGCGATTCCTAACAGCAGAAGCAGCAGAGGCACAAACTGCACGACGAGAGGGGACAACGTAGAACACGTCTCTGTCCTGGCACATTTGCGTGTGCGATACTTCCCTCCGGCTCTTCGGGCCTTGCGAAGCTCTGTGTACTGCGAGCGCTGCTACTCGCAGCTGAGAAGGACCGTGGAGCTAGCGGCGAATTCGGAGAGCTCTTCGCTGCACTGCGCCGCTCGCAAGCGGCTTCGTTCTTCGCCTTCTGCCGTCCGGCGAGAGCTGAACTCCAGCGGTCAGTTGCAGCTCTGCCCAACAGCGTGTTCTCGGTTCGTCGGGCAAGCACGCCCTCTTGCCTTGGCCCCGAGAGCAAAGTCCCGAGCGAGCACTCGACTCAGTGCAATGCACCCGGAAGGACGCTCTCGCTCGCCTTTCAAGGAGCGATTCCTAACAGCAGAAGCAGCAGAGGCACAAACTGCACGACGAGAAGGGACAACGTAGAACACGTCTCTGTCCTGGCACATTTGCGTGTGCGATACTTCCCTCCGGCTCTTCGGGCCTTGCGAAGCTCTGTGTACTGCGAGCGCTGCTACTCGCAGCTGAGAAGGACCGTGGAGCTAGCGGCGAATTCGGAGAGCTCTTCGCTGCACTGCGCCGCTCGCAAGCGCCTTCGTTCTTCGCCTTCTGCCGTCCGGCGAAGGCTGAACTCCAGCGGTCCGTTGCAGCTCTGCCCAACAGCGTGTTCTCGGTTCTGCGGGCAAGCACGCCCTCTTGCCTTGGCCCCGAGAGCAAAGTCCCGAGCGAGCACTCGACTCAGTGCAATGCACCCGGAAGGACGCTCTCGCTCGCCTTTCAAGGAGCGATTCCTAACAGCAGAAGCAGCAGAGGCACAAACTGCACGACGAGAGGGGACAACGTAGAACACGTCTCTGTCCTGGCACATTTGCGTGTGCGATACTTCCCTCCGGCTCTTCGGGCCTTGCGAAGCTCTGTGTACTGCGAGCGCTGCTACTCGCAGCTGAGAAGGACCGTGGAGCTAGCGGCGAATTCGGAGAGCTCTTCGCTGCACTGCGCCGCTCGCAAGCGGCTTCGTTCTTCGCCTTCTGCCGTCCGGCGAGAGCTGAACTCCAGCGGTCAGTTGCAGCTCTGCCCAACAGCGTGTTCTCGGTTCTGCGGGCAAGCACGCCCTCTTGCCTTGGCCCCGAGAGCAAAGTCCCGAGCGAGCACTCGACTCAGTGCAATGCACCCGGAAGGACGCTCTCGCTCGCCTTTCAAGGAGCGATTCCTAACAGCAGAAGCAGCAGAGGCACAAACTGCACGACGAGAGGGGACAACGTAGAACACGTCTCTGTCCTGGCACATTTGCGTGTGCGATACTTCCCTCCGGCTCTTCGGGCCTTGCGAAGGTCTGTGTACTGCGAGCGCTGCTACTCGCAGCTGAGAAGGACCGTGGAGCTAGCGGCGAATTCGGAGAGCTCTTCGCTGCACTGCGCCGCTCGCAAGCGGCTTCGTTCTTCGCCTTCTGCCGTCCGGCGAGAGCTGAACTCCAGCGGTCAGTTGCAGCTCTGCCCAACAGCGTGTTCTCGGTTCTGCGGGCAAGCACGCCCTCTTGCCTTGGCCGCGAGAGCAAAGTCCCGAGCGAGCACTCGACTCAGTGCAATGCACCCGGAAGGACGCTCTCGCTCGCCTTTCAAGGAGCGATTCCTAACAGCAGAAGCAGCAGAGGCACAAACTGCACGACGAGAGGGGACAACGTAGAACACGTCTCTGTCCTGGCACATTTGCGTGTGCGATACTTCCCTCCGGCTCTTCGGGCCTTGCGAAGCTCTGTGTACTGCGAGCGCTGCTACCCGCAGCTGAGAAGGACCGTGGAGCTAGCGGCGAATTCGGAGAGCTCTTCGCTGCACTGCGCCGCTCGCAAGCGCCTTCGTTCTTCGCCTTCTGCCGTCCGGCGAGAGCTGAACTCCAGCGGTCCGTTGCAGCTCTGCCCAACAGCGTGTTCTCGGTTCTGCGGGCAAGCACGCCCTCTTGCCTTGGCCCCGAGAGCAAAGTCCCGAGCGAGCACTCGACTCAGTGCAATGCACCCGGAAGGACGCTCTCGCTCGCCTTTCAAGGAGCGATTCCTAACAGCAGAAGCAGCAGAGGCACAAACTGCACGACGAGAGGGGACAACGTAGAACACGTCTCTGTCCTGGCACATTTGCGTGTGCGATACTTCCCTCCGGCTCTTCGGGCCTTGCGAAGCTCTGTGTACTGCGAGCGCTGCTACTCGCAGCTGAGAAGGACCGTGGAGCTAGCGGCGAATTCGGAGAGCTCTTCGCTGCACTGCGCCGCTCGCAAGCGCCTTCGTTCTTCGCCTTCTGCCGTCCGGCGAGAGCTGAACTCCAGCGGTCCGTTGCAGCTCTGCCCAACAGCGTGTTCTCGGTTCTGCGGGCAAGCACGCCCTCTTGCCTTGGCCCCGAGAGCAAAGTCCCGAGCGAGCACTCGACTCAGTGCAATGCACCCGGAAGGACGCTCTCGCTCGCCTTTCAAGGAGCGATTCCTAACAGCAGAAGCAGCAGAGGCACAAACTGCACGACGAGAGGGGACAACGTAGAACACGTCTCTGTCCTGGCACATTTGCGTGTGCGATACTTCCCTCCGGCTCTTCGGGCCTTGCGAAGCTCTGTGTACTGCGAGCGCTGCTACTCGCAGCTGAGAAGGACCGTGGAGCTAGCGGCGAATTCGGAGAGCTCTTCGCTGCACTGCGCCGCTCGCAAGCGGCTTCGTTCTTCGCCTTCTGCCGTCCGGCGAGAGCTGAACTCCAGCGGTCAGTTGCAGCTCTGCCCAACAGCGTGTTCTCGGTTCTGCGGGCAAGCACGCCCTCTTGCCTTGGCCCCGAGAGCAAAGTCCCGAGCGAGCTCTCGACTCAGTGCAATGCACCCGGAAGGACGCTCTCGCTCGCCTTTCAAGGAGCGATTCCTAACAGCAGAAGCAGCAGAGGCACAAACTGCACGACGAGAGGGGACAACGTAGAACACGTCTCTGTCCTGGCACATTTGCGTGTGCGATACTTCCCTCCGGCTCTTCGGGCCTTGCGAAGCTCTGTGTACTGCGAGCGCTGCTACTCGCAGCTGAGAAAGACCGTGGAGCTAGCGGCGAATTCGGAGAGCTCTTCGCTGCACTGCGCCGCTCGCAAGCGGCTTCGTTCTTCGCCTTCTGCCGTCCGGCGAGAGCTGAACTCCAGCGGTCAGTTGCAGCTCTGCCCAACAGCGTGTTCTCGGTTCTGCGGGCAAGCACGCCCTCTTGCCTTGGCCCCGAGAGCAAAGTCCCGAGCGAGCACTCGACTCAGTGCAATGCACCCGGAAGGACGCTCTCGCTCGCCTTTCAAGGAGCGATTCCTAACAGCAGAAGCAGCAGAGGCACAAACTGCACGACGAGAGGGGACAACGTAGAACACGTCTCTGTCCTGGCACATTTTCGTGTGCGATACTTCCCTCCGGCTCTTCGGGCCTTGCGAAGCTCTGTGTACTGCGAGCGCTGCTACTCGCAGCTGAGAAGGACCGTGGAGCTAGCGGCGAATTCGGAGAGCTCTTCGCTGCACTGCGCCGCTCGCAAGCGCCTTCGTTCTTCGCCTTCTGCCGTCCGGCGAGAGCTGAACTCCAGCGGTCAGTTGCAGCTCTGCCCAACAGCGTGTTCTCGGTTCTGCGGGCAAGCACGCCCTCTTGCCTTGGCCCCGAGAGCAAAGTCCCGAGCGAGCACTCGACTCAGTGCAATGCACCCGGAAGGACGCTCTCGCTCGCCTTTCAAGGAGCGATTCCTAACAGCAGAAGCAGCAGAGGCACAAACTGCACGACGAGAGGGGACAACGTAGAACACGTCTCTGTCCTGGCACATTTTCGTGTGCGATACTTCCCTCCGGCTCTTCGGGCCTTGCGAAGCTCTGTGTACTGCGAGCGCTGCTACTCGCAGCTGAGAAGGACCGTGGAGCTAGCGGCGAATTCGGAGAGCTCTTCGCTGCACTGCGCCGCTCGCAAGCGGCTTCGTTCTTCGCCTTCTGCCGTCCGGCGAGAGCTGAACTCCAGCGGTCAGTTGCAGCTCTGCCCAACAGCGTGTTCTCGGTTCTGCGGGCAAGCACGCCCTCTTGCCTTGGCCCCGAGAGCAAAGTCCCGAGCGAGCTCTCGACTCAGTGCAATGCACCCGGAAGGACGCTCTCGCTCGTCTTTCAAGGAGCGATTCCTAACAGCAGAAGCAGCAGAGGCACAAACTGCACGACGAGAGGGGACAACGTAGAACACGTCTCTGTCCTGGCACATTTTCGTGTGCGATACTTCCCTCCGGCTCTTCGGGCCTTGCGAAGCTCTGTGTACTGCGAGCGCTGCTACTCGCAGCTGAGAAGGACCGTGGAGCTAGCGGCGAATTCGGAGAGCTCTTCGCTGCACTGCGCCGCTCGCAAGCGGCTTCGTTCTTCGCCTTCTGCCGTCCGGCGAGAGCTGAACTCCAGCGGTCAGTTGCAGCTCTGCCCAACAGCGTGTTCTCGGTTCTGCGGGCAAGCACGCCCTCTTGCCTTGGCCCCGAGTGCAAAGTCCCGAGCGAGCACTCGACTCAGTGCAATGCACCCGGAAGGACGCTCTCGCTCGCCTTTCAAGGAGCGATTCCTAACAGCAGAAGCAGCAGAGGCACAAACTGCACGACGAGAGGGGACAACGTAGAACACGTCTCTGTCCTGGCACATTTGCGTGTGCGATACTTCCCTCCGGCTCTTCGGGCCTTGCGAAGCTCTGTGTACTGCGAGCGCTGCTACTCGCAGCTGAGAAGGACCGTGGAGCTAGCGGCGAATTCGGAGAGCTCTTCGCTGCACTGCGCCGCTCGCAAGCGGCTTCGTTCTTCGCCTTCTGCCGTCCGGCGAGAGCTGAACTCCAGCGGTCAGTTGCAGCTCTGCCCAACAGCGTGTTCTCGGTTCTGCGGGCAAGCACGCCCTCTTGCCTTGGCCCCGAGAGCAAAGTCCCGAGCGAGCTCTCGACTCAGTGCAATGCACCCGGAAGGACGCTCTCGCTCGTCTTTCAAGGAGCGATTCCTAACAGCAGAAGCAGCAGAGGCACAAACTGCACGACGAGAGGGGACAACGTAGAACACGTCTCTGTCCTGGCACATTTTCGTGTGCGATACTTCCCTCCGGCTCTTCGGGCCTTGCGAAGCTCTGTGTACTGCGAGCGCTGCTACTCGCAGCTGAGAAGGACCGTGGAGCTAGCGGCGAATTCGGAGAGCTCTTCGCTGCACTGCGCCGCTCGCAAGCGGCTTCGTTCTTCGCCTTCTGCCGTCCGGCGAGAGCTGAACTCCAGCGGTCAGTTGCAGCTCTGCCCAACAGCGTGTTCTCGGTTCTGCGGGCAAGCACGCCCTCTTGCCTTGGCCCCGAGAGCAAAGTCCCGAGCGAGCACTCGACTCAGTGCAATGCACCCGGAAGGACGCTCTCGCTCGCCTTTCAAGGAGCGATTCCTAACAGCAGAAGCAGCAGAGGCACAAACTGCACGACGAGAGGGGACAACGTAGAACACGTCTCTGTCCTGGCACATTTTCGTGTGCGATACTTCCCTCCGGCTCTTCGGGCCTTGCGAAGCTCTGTGTACTGCGAGCGCTGCTACTCGCAGCTGAGAAGGACCGTGGAGCTAGCGGCGAATTCGGAGAGCTCTTCGCTGCACTGCGCCGCTCGCAAGCGGCTTCGTTCTTCGCCTTCTGCCGTCCGGCGAGAGCTGAACTCCAGCGGTCAGTTGCAGCTCTGCCCAACAGCGTGTTCTCGGTTCTGCGGGCAAGCACGCCCTCTTGCCTTGGCCCCGAGAGCAAAGTCCCGAGCGAGCACTCGACTCAGTGCAATGCACCCGGAAGGACGCTCTCGCTCGCCTTTCAAGGAGCGATTCCTAACAGCAGAAGCAGCAGAGGCACAAACTGCACGACGAGAGGGGACAACGTAGAACACGTCTCTGTCCTGGCACATTTTCGTGTGCGATACTTCCCTCCGGCTCTTCGGGCCTTGCGAAGCTCTGTGTACTGCGAGCGCTGCTACTCGCAGCTGAGAAGGACCGTGGAGCTAGCGGCGAATTCGGAGAGCTCTTCGCTGCACTGCGCCGCTCGCAAGCGGCTTCGTTCTTCGCCTTCTGCCGTCCGGCGAGAGCTGAACTCCAGCGGTCAGTTGCAGCTCTGCCCAACAGCGTGTTCTCGGTTCTGCGGGCAAGCACGCCCTCTTGCCTTGGCCCCGAGAGCAAAGTCCCGAGCGAGCACTCGACTCAGTGCAATGCACCCGGAAGGACGCTCTCGCTCGCCTTTCAAGGAGCGATTCCTAACAGCAGAAGCAGCAGAGGCACAAACTGCACGACGAGAGGGGACAACGTAGAACACGTCTCTGTCCTGGCACATTTGCGTGTGCGATACTTCCCTCCGGCTCTTCGGGCCTTGCGAAGCTCTGTGTACTGCGAGCGCTGCTACTCGCAGCTGAGAAGGACCGTGGAGCTAGCGGCGAATTCGGAGAGCTCTTCGCTGCACTGCGCCGCTCGCAAGCGGCTTCGTTCTTCGCCTTCTGCCGTCCGGCGAGAGCTGAACTCCAGCGGTCAGTTGCAGCTCTGCCCAACAGCGTGTTCTCGGTTCTGCGGGCAAGCACGCCCTCTTGCCTTGGCCCCGAGAGCAAAGTCCCGAGCGAGCACTCGACTCAGTGCAATGCACCCGGAAGGACGCTCTCGCTCGCCTTTCAAGGAGCGATTCCTAACAGCAGAAGCAGCAGAGGCACAAACTGCACGACGAGAGGGGACAACGTAGAACACGTCTCTGTCCTGGCACATTTTCGTGTGCGATACTTCCCTCCGGCTCTTCGGGCCTTGCGAAGCTCTGTGTACTGCGAGCGCTGCTACTCGCAGCTGAGAAGGACCGTGGAGCTAGCGGCGAATTCGGAGAGCTCTTCGCTGCACTGCGCCGCTCGCAAGCGGCTTCGTTCTTCGCCTTCTGCCGTCCGGCGAGAGCTGAACTCCAGCGGTCCGTTGCAGCTCTGCCCAACAGCGTGTTCTCAGTTCTGCGGGCAAGCACGCCCTCTTGCCTTGGCCCCGAGTGCAAAGTCCCGAGCGAGCACTCGACTCAGTGCAATGCACCCGGAAGGACGCTCTCGCTCGCCTTTCAAGGAGCGATTCCTAACAGCAGAAGCAGCAGAGGCACAAACTGCACGACGAGAAGGGACAACGTAGAACACGTCTCTGTCCTGGCACATTTTCGTGTGCGATACTTCCCTCCGGCTCTTCGGGCCTTGCGAAGCTCTGTGTACTGCGAGCGCTGCTACTCGCAGCTGAGAAGGACCGTGGAGCTAGCGGCGAATTCGGAGAGCTCTTCGCTGCACTGCGCCGCTCGCAAGCGCCTTCGTTCTTCGCCTTCTGCCGTCCGGCGAGAGCTGAACTCCAGCGGTCCGTTGCAGCTCTGCCCAACAGCGTGTTCTCGGTTCTGCGGGCAAGCACGCCCTCTTGCCTTGGCCCCGAGAGCAAAGTCCCGAGCGAGCACTCGACTCAGTGCAATGCACCCGGAAGGACGCTCTCGCTCGCCTTTCAAGGAGCGATTCCTAACAGCAGAAGCAGCAGAGGCACAAACTGCACGACGAGAGGGGACAACGTAGAACACGTCTCTGTCCTGGCACATTTGCGTGTGCGATACTTCCCTCCGGGTCTTCGGGCCTTGCGAAGCTCTGTGTACTGCGAGCGCTGCTACTCGCAGCTGAGAAGGACCGTGGAGCTAGCGGCGAATTCGGAGAGCTCTTCGCTGCACTGCGCCGCTCGCAAGCGCCTTCGTTCTTCGCCTTCTGCCGTCCGGCGAGAGCTGAACTCCAGCGGTCCGTTGCAGCTCTGCCCAACAGCGTGTTCTCGGTTCTGCGGGCAAGCACGCCCTCTTGCCTTGGCCCCGAGAGCAAAGTCCCGAGCGAGCACTCGACTCAGTGCAATGCACCCGGAAGGACGCTCTCGCTCGCCTTTCAAGGAGCGATTCCTAACAGCAGAAGCAGCAGAGGCACAAACTGCACGACGAGAGGGGACAACGTAGAACACGTCTCTGTCCTGGCACATTTGCGTGTGCGATACTTCCCTCCGGGTCTTCGGGCCTTGCGAAGCTCTGTGTACTGCGAGCGCTGCTACTCGCAGCTGAGAAGGACCGTGGAGCTAGCGGCGAATTCGGAGAGCTCTTCGCTGCACTGCGCCGCTCGCAAGCGCCTTCGTTCTTCGCCTTCTGCCGTCCGGCGAGAGCTGAACTCCAGCGGTCCGTTGCAGCTCTGCCCAACAGCGTGTTCTCGGTTCTGCGGGCAAGCACGCCCTCTTGCCTTGGCCCCGAGAGCAAAGTCCCGAGCGAGCACTCGACTCAGTGCAATGCACCCGGAAGGACGCTCTCGCTCGCCTTTCAAGGAGCGATTCCTAACAGCAGAAGCAGCAGAGGCACAAACTGCACGACGAGAGGGGACAACGTAGAACACGTCTCTGTCCTGGCACATTTGCGTGTGCGATACTTCCCTCCGGCTCTTCGGGCCTTGCGAAGCTCTGTGTACTGCGAGCGCTGCTACTCGCAGCTGAGAAGGACCGTGGAGCTAGCGGCGAATTCGGAGAGCTCTTCGCTGCACTGCGCCGCTCGCAAGCGGCTTCGTTCTTCGCCTTCTGCCGTCCGGCGAGAGCTGAACTCCAGCGGTCCGTTGCAGCTCTGCCCAACAGCGTGTTCTCGGTTCGTCGGGCAAGCACGCCCTCTTGCCTTGGCCCCGAGAGCAAAGTCCCGAGCGAGCACTCGACTCAGTGCAATGCACCCGGAAGGACGCTCTCGCTCGCCTTTCAAGGAGCGATTCCTAACAGCAGAAGCAGCAGAGGCACAAACTGCACGACGAGAAGGGACAACGTAGAACACGTCTCTGTCCTGGCACATTTGCGTGTGCGATACTTCCCTCCGGCTCTTCGGGCCTTGCGAAGCTCTGTGTACTGCGAGCGCTGCTACTCGCAGCTGAGAAGGACCGTGGAGCTAGCGGCGAATTCGGAGAGCTCTTCGCTGCACTGCGCCGCTCGCAAGCGCCTTCGTTCTTCGCCTTCTGCCGTCCGGCGAAGGCTGAACTCCAGCGGTCCGTTGCAGCTCTGCCCAACAGCGTGTTCTCGGTTCTGCGGGCAAGCACGCCCTCTTGCCTTGGCCCCGAGAGCAAAGTCCCGAGCGAGCACTCGACTCAGTGCAATGCACCCGGAAGGACGCTCTCGCTCGCCTTTCAAGGAGCGATTCCTAACAGCAGAAGCAGCAGAGGCACAAACTGCACGACGAGAGGGGACAACGTAGAACACGTCTCTGTCCTGGCACATTTGCGTGTGCGATACTTCCCTCCGGCTCTTCGGGCCTTGCGAAGCTCTGTGTACTGCGAGCGCTGCTACCCGCAGCTGAGAAGGACCGTGGAGCTAGCGGCGAATTCGGAGAGCTCTTCGCTGCACTGCGCCGCTCGCAAGCGGCTTCGTTCTTCGCCTTCTGCCGTCCGGCGAGAGCTGAACTCCAGCGGTCAGTTGCAGCTCTGCCCAACAGCGTGTTCTCGGTTCTGCGGGCAAGCACGCCCTCTTGCCTTGGCCGCGAGAGCAAAGTCCCGAGCGAGCACTCGACTCAGTGCAATGCACCCGGAAGGACGCTCTCGCTCGCCTTTCAAGGAGCGATTCCTAACAGCAGAAGCAGCAGAGGCACAAACTGCACGACGAGAGGGGACAACGTAGAACACGTCTCTGTCCTGGCACATTTGCGTGTGCGATACTTCCCTCCGGCTCTTCGGGCCTTGCGAAGCTCTGTGTACTGCGAGCGCTGCTACCCGCAGCTGAGAAGGACCGTGGAGCTAGCGGCGAATTCGGAGAGCTCTTCGCTGCACTGCGCCGCTCGCAAGCGCCTTCGTTCTTCGCCTTCTGCCGTCCGGCGAGAGCTGAACTCCAGCGGTCCGTTGCAGCTCTGCCCAACAGCGTGTTCTCGGTTCTGCGGGCAAGCACGCCCTCTTGCCTTGGCCCCGAGAGCAAAGTCCCGAGCGAGCACTCGACTCAGTGCAATGCACCCGGAAGGACGCTCTCGCTCGCCTTTCAAGGAGCGATTCCTAACAGCAGAAGCAGCAGAGGCACAAACTGCACGACGAGAGGGGACAACGTAGAACACGTCTCTGTCCTGGCACATTTGCGTGTGCGATACTTCCCTCCGGCTCTTCGGGCCTTGCGAAGCTCTGTGTACTGCGAGCGCTGCTACTCGCAGCTGAGAAGGACCGTGGAGCTAGCGGCGAATTCGGAGAGCTCTTCGCTGCACTGCGCCGCTCGCAAGCGCCTTCGTTCTTCGCCTTCTGCCGTCCGGCGAGAGCTGAACTCCAGCGGTCAGTTGCAGCTCTGCCCAACAGCGTGTTCTCAGTTCTGCGGGCAAGCACGCCCTCTTGCCTTGGCCCCGAGTGCAAAGTCCCGAGCGAGCACTCGACTCAGTGCAATGCACCCGGAAGGACGCTCTCGCTCGCCTTTCAAGGAGCGATTCCTAACAGCAGAAGCAGCAGAGGCACAAACTGCACGACGAGAAGGGACAACGTAGAACACGTCTCTGTCCTGGCACATTTTCGTGTGCGATACTTCCCTCCGGCTCTTCGGGCCTTGCGAAGCTCTGTGTACTGCGAGCGCTGCTACTCGCAGCTGAGAAGGACCGTGGAGCTAGCGGCGAATTCGGAGAGCTCTTCGCTGCACTGCGCCGCTCGCAAGCGCCTTCGTTCTTCGCCTTCTGCCGTCCGGCGAGAGCTGAACTCCAGCGGTCAGTTGCAGCTCTGCCCAACAGCGTGTTCTCGGTTCTGCGGGCAAGCACGCCCTCTTGCCTTGGCCCCGAGAGCAAAGTCCCGAGCGAGCACTCGACTCAGTGCAATGCACCCGGAAGGACGCTCTCGCTCGCCTTTCAAGGAGCGATTCCTAACAGCAGAAGCAGCAGAGGCACAAACTGCACGACGAGAGGGGACAACGTAGAACACGTCTCTGTCCTGGCACATTTTCGTGTGCGATACTTCCCTCCGGCTCTTCGGGCCTTGCGAAGCTCTGTGTACTGCGAGCGCTGCTACTCGCAGCTGAGAAAGACCGTGGAGCTAGCGGCGAATTCGGAGAGCTCTTCGCTGCACTGCGCCGCTCGCAAGCGGCTTCGTTCTTCGCCTTCTGCCGTCCGGCGAGAGCTGAACTCCAGCGGTCAGTTGCAGCTCTGCCCAACAGCGTGTTCTCGGTTCTGCGGGCAAGCACGCCCTCTTGCCTTGGCCCCGAGAGCAAAGTCCCGAGCGAGCACTCGACTCAGTGCAATGCACCCGGAAGGACGCTCTCGCTCGCCTTTCAAGGAGCGATTCCTAACAGCAGAAGCAGCAGAGGCACAAACTGCACGACGAGAGGGGACAACGTAGAACACGTCTCTGTCCTGGCACATTTTCGTGTGCGATACTTCCCTCCGGCTCTTCGGGCCTTGCGAAGCTCTGTGTACTGCGAGCGCTGCTACTCGCAGCTGAGAAGGACCGTGGAGCTAGCGGCGAATTCGGAGAGCTCTTCGCTGCACTGCGCCGCTCGCAAGCGCCTTCGTTCTTCGCCTTCTGCCGTCCGGCGAGAGCTGAACTCCAGCGGTCAGTTGCAGCTCTGCCCAACAGCGTGTTCTCGGTTCTGCGGGCAAGCACGCCCTCTTGCCTTGGCCCCGAGTGCAAAGTCCCGAGCGAGCACTCGACTCAGTGCAATGCACCCGGAAGGACGCTCTCGCTCGCCTTTCAAGGAGCGATTCCTAACAGCAGAAGCAGCAGAGGCACAAACTGCACGACGAGAAGGGACAACGTAGAACACGTCTCTGTCCTGGCACATTTGCGTGTGCGATACTTCCCTCCGGCTCTTCGGGCCTTGCGAAGCTCTGTGTACTGCGAGCGCTGCTACTCGCAGCTGAGAAGGACCGTGGAGCTAGCGGCGAATTCGGAGAGCTCTTCGCTGCACTGCGCCGCTCGCAAGCGCCTTCGTTCTTCGCCTTCTGCCGTCCGGCGAGAGCTGAACTCCAGCGGTCAGTTGCAGCTCTGCCCAACAGCGTGTTCTCAGTTCTGCGGGCAAGCACGCCCTCTTGCCTTGGCCCCGAGAGCAAAGTCCCGAGCGAGCACTCGACTCAGTGCAATGCACCCGGAAGGACGCTCTCGCTCGCCTTTCAAGGAGCGATTCCTAACAGCAGAAGCAGCAGAGGCACAAACTGCACGACGAGAGGGGACAACGTAGAACACGTCTCTGTCCTGGCACATTTGCGTGTGCGATACTTCCCTCCGGCTCTTCGGGCCTTGCGAAGCTCTGTGTACTGCGAGCGCTGCTACTCGCAGCTGAGAAGGACCGCGGAGCTAGCGGCGAATTCGGAGAGCTCTTCGCTGCACTGCGCCGCTCGCAAGCGGCTTCGTTCTTCGCCTTCTGCCGTCCGGCGAGAGCTGAACTCCAGCGGTCAGTTGCAGCTCTGCCCAACAGCGTGTTCTCAGTTCTGCGGGCAAGCACGCCCTCTTGCCTTGGCCCCGAGAGCAAAGTCCCGAGCGAGCACTCGACTCAGTGCAATGCACCCGGAAGGACGCTCTCGCTCGCCTTTCAAGGAGCGATTCCTAACAGCAGAAGCAGCAGAGGCACAAACTGCACGACGAGAGGGGACAACGTAGAACACGTCTCTGTCCTGGCACATTTGCGTGTGCGATACTTCCCTCCGGCTCTTCGGGCCTTGCGAAGCTCTGTGTACTGCGAGCGCTGCTACTCGCAGCTGAGAAGGACCGTGGAGCTAGCGGCGAATTCGGAGAGCTCTTCGCTGCACTGCGCCGCTCGCAAGCGGCTTCGTTCTTCGCCTTCTGCCGTCCGGCGAGAGCTGAACTCCAGCGGTCAGTTGCAGCTCTGCCCAACAGCGTGTTCTCAGTTCTGCGGGCAAGCACGCCCTCTTGCCTTGGCCCCGAGTGCAAAGTCCCGAGCGAGCACTCGACTCAGTGCAATGCACCCGGAAGGACGCTCTCGCTCGCCTTTCAAGGAGCGATTCCTAACAGCAGAAGCAGCAGAGGCACAAACTGCACGACGAGAAGGGACAACGTAGAACACGTCTCTGTCCTGGCACATTTTCGTGTGCGATACTTCCCTCCGGCTCTTCGGGCCTTGCGAAGCTCTGTGTACTGCGAGCGCTGCTACTCGCAGCTGAGAAGGACCGTGGAGCTAGCGGCGAATTCGGAGAGCTCTTCGCTGCACTGCGCCGCTCGCAAGCGGCTTCGTTCTTCGCCTTCTGCCGTCCGGCGAGAGCTGAACTCCAGTGGTCAGTTGCAGCTCTGCCCAACAGCGTGTTCTCAGTTCTGCGGGCAAGCACGCCCTCTTGCCTTGGCCCCGAGAGCAAAGTCCCGAGCGAGCTCTCGACTCAGTGCAATGCACCCGGAAGGACGCTCTCGCTCGTCTTTCAAGGAGCGATTCCTAACAGCAGAAGCAGCAGAGGCACAAACTGCACGACGAGAGGGGACAACGTAGAACACGTCTCTGTCCTGGCACATTTGCGTGTGCGATACTTCCCTCCGGCTCTTCGGGCCTTGCGAAGCTCTGTGTACTGCGAGCGCTGCTACTCGCAGCTGAGAAGGACCGTGGAGCTAGCGGCGAATTCGGAGAGCTCTTCGCTGCACTGCGCCGCTCGCAAGCGGCTTCGTTCTTCGCCTTCTGCCGTCCGGCGAGAGCTGAACTCCAGCGGTCAGTTGCAGCTCTGCCCAACAGCGTGTTCTCAGTTCTGCGGGCAAGCACGCCCTCTTGCCTTGGCCCCGAGAGCAAAGTCCCGAGCGAGCACTCGACTCAGTGCAATGCACCCGGAAGGACGCTCTCGCTCGCCTTTCAAGGAGCGATTCCTAACAGCAGAAGCAGCAGAGGCACAAACTGCACGACGAGAGGGGACAACGTAGAACACGTCTCTGTCCTGGCACATTTGCGTGTGCGATACTTCCCTCCGGCTCTTCGGGCCTTGCGAAGCTCTGTGTACTGCGAGCGCTGCTACTCGCAGCTGAGAAGGACCGTGGAGCTAGCGGCGAATTCGGAGAGCTCTTCGCTGCACTGCGCCGCTCGCAAGCGGCTTCGTTCTTCGCCTTCTGCCGTCCGGCGAGAGCTGAACTCCAGCGGTCAGTTGCAGCTCTGCCCAACAGCGTGTTCTCAGTTCTGCGGGCAAGCACGCCCTCTTGCCTTGGCCCCGAGAGCAAAGTCCCGAGCGAGCACTCGACTCAGTGCAATGCACCCGGAAGGACGCTCTCGCTCGCCTTTCAAGGAGCGATTCCTAACAGCAGAAGCAGCAGAGGCACAAACTGCACGACGAGAGGGGACAACGTAGAACACGTCTCTGTCCTGGCACATTTTCGTGTGCGATACTTCCCTCCGGCTCTTCGGGCCTTGCGAAGCTCTGTGTACTGCGAGCGCTGCTACTCGCAGCTGAGAAGGACCGTGGAGCTAGCGGCGAATTCGGAGAGCTCTTCGCTGCACTGCGCCGCTCGCAAGCGGCTTCGTTCTTCGCCTTCTGCCGTCCGGCGAGTGCTGAACTCCAGCGGTCAGTTGCAGCTCTGCCCAACAGCGTGTTCTCAGTTCTGCGGGCAAGCACGCCCTCTTGCCTTGGCCCCGAGTGCAAAGTCCCGAGCGAGCACTCGACTCAGTGCAATGCACCCGGAAGGACGCTCTCGCTCGCCTTTCAAGGAGCGATTCCTAACAGCAGAAGCAGCAGAGGCACAAACTGCACGACGAGAGGGGACAACGTAGAACACGTCTCTGTCCTGGCACATTTTCGTGTGCGATACTTCCCTCCGGCTCTTCGGGCCTTGCGAAGCTCTGTGTACTGCGAGCGCTGCTACTCGCAGCTGAGAAGGACCGTGGAGCTAGCGGCGAATTCGGAGAGCTCTTCGCTGCACTGCGCCGCTCGCAAGCGGCTTCGTTCTTCGCCTTCTGCCGTCCGGCGAGAGCTGAACTCCAGCGGTCAGTTGCAGCTCTGCCCAACAGCGTGTTCTCAGCTCTGCGGGCAAGCACGCCCTCTTGCCTTGGCCCCGAGAGCAAAGTCCCGAGCGAGCACTCGACTCAGTGCAATGCACCCGGAAGGACGCTCTCGCTCGCCTTTCAAGGAGCGATTCCTAACAGCAGAAGCAGCAGAGGCACAAACTGCACGACGAGAGGGGACAACGTAGAACACGTCTCTGTCCTGGCACATTTGCGTGTGCGATACTTCCCTCCGGCTCTTCGGGCCTTGCGAAGCTCTGTGTACTGCGAGCGCTGCTACTCGCAGCTGAGAAGGACCGTGGAGCTAGCGGCGAATTCGGAGAGCTCTTCGCTGCACTGCGCCGCTCGCAAGCGGCTTCGTTCTTCGCCTTCTGCCGTCCGGCGAGAGCTGAACTCCAGCGGTCAGTTGCAGCTCTGCCCAACAGCGTGTTCTCAGTTCTGCGGGCAAGCACGCCCTCTTGCCTTGGCCCCGAGTGCAAAGTCCCGAGCGAGCACTCGACTCAGTGCAATGCACCCGGAAGGACGCTCTCGCTCGCCTTTCAAGGAGCGATTCCTAACAGCAGAAGCAGCAGAGGCACAAACTGCACGACGAGAGGGGACAACGTAGAACACGTCTCTGTCCTGGCACATTTTCGTGTGCGATACTTCCCTCCGGCTCTTCGGGCCTTGCGAAGCTCTGTGTACTGCGAGCGCTGCTACTCGCAGCTGAGAAGGACCGTGGAGCTAGCGGCGAATTCGGAGAGCTCTTCGCTGCACTGCGCCGCTCGCAAGCGGCTTCGTTCTTCGCCTTCTGCCGTCCGGCGAGAGCTGAACTCCAGCGGTCAGTTGCAGCTCTGCCCAACAGCGTGTTCTCAGTTCTGCGGGCAAGCACGCCCTCTTGCCTTGGCCCCGAGTGCAAAGTCCCGAGCGAGCACTCGACTCAGTGCAATGCACCCGGAAGGACGCTCTCGCTCGCCTTTCAAGGAGCGATTCCTAACAGCAGAAGCAGCAGAGGCACAAACTGCACGACGAGAGGGGACAACGTAGAACACGTCTCTGTCCTGGCACATTTTCGTGTGCGATACTTCCCTCCGGCTCTTCGGGCCTTGCGAAGCTCTGTGTACTGCGAGCGCTGCTACTCGCAGCTGAGAAGGACCGTGGAGCTAGCGGCGAATTCGGAGAGCTCTTCGCTGCACTGCGCCGCTCGCAAGCGGCTTCGTTCTTCGCCTTCTGCCGTCCGGCGAGAGCTGAACTCCAGCGGTCAGTTGCAGCTCTGCCCAACAGCGTGTTCTCAGTTCTGCGGGCAAGCACGCCCTCTTGCCTTGGCCCCGAGAGCAAAGTCCCGAGCGAGCACTCGACTCAGTGCAATGCACCCGGAAGGACGCTCTCGCTCGCCTTTCAAGGAGCGATTCCTAACAGCAGAAGCAGCAGAGGCACAAACTGCACGACGAGAGGGGACAACGTAGAACACGTCTCTGTCCTGGCACATTTGCGTGTGCGATACTTCCCTCCGGCTCTTCGGGCCTTGCGAAGCTCTGTGTACTGCGAGCGCTGCTACTCGCAGCTGAGAAGGACCGTGGAGCTAGCGGCGAATTCGGAGAGCTCTTCGCTGCACTGCGCCGCTCGCAAGCGGCTTCGTTCTTCGCCTTCTGCCGTCCGGCGAGAGCTGAACTCCAGCGGTCAGTTGCAGCTCTGCCCAACAGCGTGTTCTCAGTTCTGCGGGCAAGCACGCCCTCTTGCCTTGGCCCCGAGTGCAAAGTCCCGAGCGAGCACTCGACTCAGTGCAATGCACCCGGAAGGACGCTCTCGCTCGCCTTTCAAGGAGCGATTCCTAACAGCAGAAGCAGCAGAGGCACAAACTGCACGACGAGAGGGGACAACGTAGAACACGTCTCTGTCCTGGCACATTTTCGTGTGCGATACTTCCCTCCGGCTCTTCGGGCCTTGCGAAGCTCTGTGTACTGCGAGCGCTGCTACTCGCAGCTGAGAAGGACCGTGGAGCTAGCGGCGAATTCGGAGAGCTCTTCGCTGCACTGCGCCGCTCGCAAGCGCCTTCGTTCTTCGCCTTCTGCCGTCCGGCGAGAGCTGAACTCCAGCGGTCAGTTGCAGCTCTGCCCAACAGCGTGTTCTCAGTTCTGCGGGCAAGCACGCCCTCTTGCCTTGGCCCCGAGTGCAAAGTCCCGAGCGAGCACTCGACTCAGTGCAATGCACCCGGAAGGACGCTCTCGCTCGCCTTTCAAGGAGCGATTCCTAACAGCAGAAGCAGCAGAGGCACAAACTGCACGACGAGAGGGGACAACGTAGAACACGTCTCTGTCCTGGCACATTTGCGTGTGCGATACTTCCCTCCGGCTCTTCGGGCCTTGCGAAGCTCTGTGTACTGCGAGCGCTGCTACTCGCAGCTGAGAAGGACCGTGGAGCTAGCGGCGAATTCGGAGAGCTCTTCGCTGCACTGCGCCGCTCGCAAGCGCCTTCGTTCTTCGCCTTCTGCCGTCCGGCGAGAGCTGAACTCCAGCGGTCAGTTGCAGCTCTGCCCAACAGCGTGTTCTCAGTTCTGCGGGCAAGCACGCCCTCTTGCCTTGGCCCCGAGAGCAAAGTCCCGAGCGAGCACTCGACTCAGTGCAATGCACCCGGAAGGACGCTCTCGCTCGCCTTTCAAGGAGCGATTCCTAACAGCAGAAGCAGCAGAGGCACAAACTGCACGACGAGAGGGGACAACGTAGAACACGTCTCTGTCCTGGCACATTTGCGTGTGCGATACTTCCCTCCGGCTCTTCGGGCCTTGCGAAGCTCTGTGTACTGCGAGCGCTGCTACTCGCAGCTGAGAAGGACCGTGGAGCTAGCGGCGAATTCGGAGAGCTCTTCGCTGCACTGCGCCGCTCGCAAGCGGCTTCGTTCTTCGCCTTCTGCCGTCCGGCGAGAGCTGAACTCCAGCGGTCAGTTGCAGCTCTGCCCAACAGCGTGTTCTCAGTTCTGCGGGCAAGCACGCCCTCTTGCCTTGGCCCCGAGAGCAAAGTCCCGAGCGAGCACTCGACTCAGTGCAATGCACCCGGAAGGACGCTCTCGCTCGCCTTTCAAGGAGCGATTCCTAACAGCAGAAGCAGCAGAGGCACAAACTGCACGACGAGAGGGGACAACGTAGAACACGTCTCTGTCCTGGCACATTTGCGTGTGCGATACTTCCCTCCGGCTCTTCGGGCCTTGCGAAGCTCTGTGTACTGCGAGCGCTGCTACTCGCAGCTGAGAAGGACCGTGGAGCTAGCGGCGAATTCGGAGAGCTCTTCGCTGCACTGCGCCGCTCGCAAGCGGCTTCGTTCTTCGCCTTCTGCCGTCCGGCGAGAGCTGAACTCCAGCGGTCAGTTGCAGCTCTGCCCAACAGCGTGTTCTCAGTTCTGCGGGCAAGCACGCCCTCTTGCCTTGGCCCCGA
This sequence comes from Sturnus vulgaris, assembly GCF_052056855.1. Taxonomy (NCBI): domain Eukaryota; kingdom Metazoa; phylum Chordata; class Aves; order Passeriformes; family Sturnidae; genus Sturnus; species Sturnus vulgaris. The sequence goes on from NW_028276617.1 coordinate 51,773, forward strand.
GTGCAAAGTCCCGAGCGAGCACTCGACTCAGTGCAATGCACCCGGAAGGACGCTCTCGCTCGCCTTTCAAGGAGCGATTCCTAACAGCAGAAGCAGCAGAGGCACAAACTGCACGACGAGAGGGGACAACGTAGAACACGTCTCTGTCCTGGCACATTTGCGTGTGCGATACTTCCCTCCGGCTCTTCGGGCCTTGCGAAGCTCTGTGTACTGCGAGCGCTGCTACTCGCAGCTGAGAAGGACCGTGGAGCTAGCGGCGAATTCGGAGAGCTCTTCGCTGCACTGCGCCGCTCGCAAGCGGCTTCGTTCTTCGCCTTCTGCCGTCCGGCGAGAGCTGAACTCCAGCGGTCAGTTGCAGCTCTGCCCAACAGCGTGTTCTCGGTTCTGCGGGCAAGCACGCCCTCTTGCCTTGGCCCCGAGAGCAAAGTCCCGAGCGAGCACTCGACTCAGTGCAATGCACCCGGAAGGACGCTCTCGCTCGCCTTTCAAGGAGCGATTCCTAACAGCAGAAGCAGCAGAGGCACAAACTGCACGACGAGAGGGGACAACGTAGAACACGTCTCTGTCCTGGCACATTTGCGTGTGCGATACTTCCCTCCGGCTCTTCGGGCCTTGCGAAGCTCTGTGTACTGCGAGCGCTGCTACTCGCAGCTGAGAAGGACCGTGGAGCTAGCGGCGAATTCGGAGAGCTCTTCGCTGCACTGCGCCGCTCGCAAGCGGCTTCGTTCTTCGCCTTCTGCCGTCCGGCGAGAGCTGAACTCCAGCGGTCAGTTGCAGCTCTGCCCAACAGCGTGTTCTCGGTTCTGCGGGCAAGCACGCCCTCTTGCCTTGGCCCCGAGAGCAAAGTCCCGAGCGAGCACTCGACTCAGTGCAATGCACCCGGAAGGACGCTCTCGCTCGCCTTTCAAGGAGCGATTCCTAACAGCAGAAGCAGCAGAGGCACAAACTGCACGACGAGAGGGGACAACGTAGAACACGTCTCTGTCCTGGCACATTTGCGTGTGCGATACTTCCCTCCGGCTCTTCGGGCCTTGCGAAGCTCTGTGTACTGCGAGCGCTGCTACTCGCAGCTGAGAAGGACCGTGGAGCTAGCGGCGAATTCGGAGAGCTCTTCGCTGCACTGCGCCGCTCGCAAGCGGCTTCGTTCTTCGCCTTCTGCCGTCCGGCGAGAGCTGAACTCCAGCGGTCAGTTGCAGCTCTGCCCAACAGCGTGTTCTCGGTTCTGCGGGCAAGCACGCCCTCTTGCCTTGGCCCCGAGAGCAAAGTCCCGAGCGAGCACTCGACTCAGTGCAATGCACCCGGAAGGACGCTCTCGCTCGCCTTTCAAGGAGCGATTCCTAACAGCAGAAGCAGCAGAGGCACAAACTGCACGACGAGAGGGGACAACGTAGAACACGTCTCTGTCCTGGCACATTTGCGTGTGCGATACTTCCCTCCGGCTCTTCGGGCCTTGCGAAGCTCTGTGTACTGCGAGCGCTGCTACTCGCAGCTGAGAAGGACCGTGGAGCTAGCGGCGAATTCGGAGAGCTCTTCGCTGCACTGCGCCGCTCGCAAGCGGCTTCGTTCTTCGCCTTCTGCCGTCCGGCGAGAGCTGAACTCCAGCGGTCAGTTGCAGCTCTGCCCAACAGCGTGTTCTCGGTTCTGCGGGCAAGCACGCCCTCTTGCCTTGGCCCCGAGAGCAAAGTCCCGAGCGAGCACTCGACTCAGTGCAATGCACCCGGAAGGACGCTCTCGCTCGCCTTTCAAGGAGCGATTCCTAACAGCAGAAGCAGCAGAGGCACAAACTGCACGACGAGAGGGGACAACGTAGAACACGTCTCTGTCCTGGCACATTTGCGTGTGCGATACTTCCCTCCGGCTCTTCGGGCCTTGCGAAGCTCTGTGTACTGCGAGCGCTGCTACTCGCAGCTGAGAAGGACCGTGGAGCTAGCGGCGAATTCGGAGAGCTCTTCGCTGCACTGCGCCGCTCGCAAGCGGCTTCGTTCTTCGCCTTCTGCCGTCCGGCGAGAGCTGAACTCCAGCGGTCAGTTGCAGCTCTGCCCAACAGCGTGTTCTCGGTTCTGCGGGCAAGCACGCCCTCTTGCCTTGGCCCCGAGAGCAAAGTCCCGAGCGAGCACTCGACTCAGTGCAATGCACCCGGAAGGACGCTCTCGCTCGCCTTTCAAGGAGCGATTCCTAACAGCAGAAGCAGCAGAGGCACAAACTGCACGACGAGAGGGGACAACGTAGAACACGTCTCTGTCCTGGCACATTTGCGTGTGCGATACTTCCCTCCGGCTCTTCGGGCCTTGCGAAGCTCTGTGTACTGCGAGCGCTGCTACTCGCAGCTGAGAAGGACCGTGGAGCTAGCGGCGAATTCGGAGAGCTCTTCGCTGCACTGCGCCGCTCGCAAGCGCCTTCGTTCTTCGCCTTCTGCCGTCCGGCGAGAGCTGAACTCCAGCGGTCAGTTGCAGCTCTGCCCAACAGCGTGTTCTCGGTTCTGCGGGCAAGCACGCCCTCTTGCCTTGGCCGCGAGAGCAAAGTCCCGAGCGAGCACTCGACTCAGTGCAATGCACCCGGAAGGACGCTCTCGCTCGCCTTTCAAGGAGCGATTCCTAACAGCAGAAGCAGCAGAGGCACAAACTGCACGACGAGAGGGGACAACGTAGAACACGTCTCTGTCCTGGCACATTTGCGTGTGCGATACTTCCCTCCGGCTCTTCGGGCCTTGCGAAGCTCTGTGTACTGCGAGCGCTGCTACTCGCAGCTGAGAAGGACCGTGGAGCTAGCGGCGAATTCGGAGAGCTCTTCGCTGCACTGCGCCGCTCGCAAGCGGCTTCGTTCTTCGCCTTCTGCCGTCCGGCGAGAGCTGAACTCCAGCGGTCAGTTGCAGCTCTGCCCAACAGCGTGTTCTCGGTTCTGCGGGCAAGCACGCCCTCTTGCCTTGGCCCCGAGAGCAAAGTCCCGAGCGAGCACTCGACTCAGTGCAATGCACCCGGAAGGACGCTCTCGCTCGCCTTTCAAGGAGCGATTCCTAACAGCAGAAGCAGCAGAGGCACAAACTGCACGACGAGAGGGGACAACGTAGAACACGTCTCTGTCCTGGCACATTTGCGTGTGCGATACTTCCCTCCGGCTCTTCGGGCCTTGCGAAGCTCTGTGTACTGCGAGCGCTGCTACTCGCAGCTGAGAAGGACCGTGGAGCTAGCGGCGAATTCGGAGAGCTCTTCGCTGCACTGCGCCGCTCGCAAGCGGCTTCGTTCTTCGCCTTCTGCCGTCCGGCGAGAGCTGAACTCCAGCGGTCCGTTGCAGCTCTGCCCAACAGCGTGTTCTCAGTTCTGCGGGCAAGCACGCCCTCTTGCCTTGGCCCCGAGTGCAAAGTCCCGAGCGAGCACTCGACTCAGTGCAATGCACCCGGAAGGACGCTCTCGCTCGCCTTTCAAGGAGCGATTCCTAACAGCAGAAGCAGCAGAGGCACAAACTGCACGACGAGAGGGGACAACGTAGAACACGTCTCTGTCCTGGCACATTTTCGTGTGCGATACTTCCCTCCGGCTCTTCGGGCCTTGCGAAGCTCTGTGTACTGCGAGCGCTGCTACTCGCAGCTGAGAAGGACCGTGGAGCTAGCGGCGAATTCGGAGAGCTCTTCGCTGCACTGCGCCGCTCGCAAGCGCCTTCGTTCTTCGCCTTCTGCCGTCCGGCGAGAGCTGAACTCCAGCGGTCCGTTGCAGCTCTGCCCAACAGCGTGTTCTCGGTTCTGCGGGCAAGCACGCCCTCTTGCCTTGGCCCCGAGAGCAAAGTCCCGAGCGAGCACTCGACTCAGTGCAATGCACCCGGAAGGACGCTCTCGCTCGCCTTTCAAGGAGCGATTCCTAACAGCAGAAGCAGCAGAGGCACAAACTGCACGACGAGAGGGGACAACGTAGAACACGTCTCTGTCCTGGCACATTTGCGTGTGCGATACTTCCCTCCGGGTCTTCGGGCCTTGCGAAGCTCTGTGTACTGCGAGCGCTGCTACTCGCAGCTGAGAAGGACCGTGGAGCTAGCGGCGAATTCGGAGAGCTCTTCGCTGCACTGCGCCGCTCGCAAGCGCCTTCGTTCTTCGCCTTCTGCCGTCCGGCGAGAGCTGAACTCCAGCGGTCCGTTGCAGCTCTGCCCAACAGCGTGTTCTCGGTTCTGCGGGCAAGCACGCCCTCTTGCCTTGGCCCCGAGAGCAAAGTCCCGAGCGAGCACTCGACTCAGTGCAATGCACCCGGAAGGACGCTCTCGCTCGCCTTTCAAGGAGCGATTCCTAACAGCAGAAGCAGCAGAGGCACAAACTGCACGACGAGAGGGGACAACGTAGAACACGTCTCTGTCCTGGCACATTTGCGTGTGCGATACTTCCCTCCGGCTCTTCGGGCCTTGCGAAGCTCTGTGTACTGCGAGCGCTGCTACTCGCAGCTGAGAAGGACCGTGGAGCTAGCGGCGAATTCGGAGAGCTCTTCGCTGCACTGCGCCGCTCGCAAGCGGCTTCGTTCTTCGCCTTCTGCCGTCCGGCGAGAGCTGAACTCCAGCGGTCAGTTGCAGCTCTGCCCAACAGCGTGTTCTCGGTTCGTCGGGCAAGCACGCCCTCTTGCCTTGGCCCCGAGAGCAAAGTCCCGAGCGAGCACTCGACTCAGTGCAATGCACCCGGAAGGACGCTCTCGCTCGCCTTTCAAGGAGCGATTCCTAACAGCAGAAGCAGCAGAGGCACAAACTGCACGACGAGAGGGGACAACGTAGAACACGTCTCTGTCCTGGCACATTTGCGTGTGCGATACTTCCCTCCGGCTCTTCGGGCCTTGCGAAGCTCTGTGTACTGCGAGCGCTGCTACTCGCAGCTGAGAAGGACCGTGGAGCTAGCGGCGAATTCGGAGAGCTCTTCGCTGCACTGCGCCGCTCGCAAGCGGCTTCGTTCTTCGCCTTCTGCCGTCCGGCGAGAGCTGAACTCCAGCGGTCAGTTGCAGCTCTGCCCAACAGCGTGTTCTCGGTTCGTCGGGCAAGCACGCCCTCTTGCCTTGGCCCCGAGAGCAAAGTCCCGAGCGAGCACTCGACTCAGTGCAATGCACCCGGAAGGACGCTCTCGCTCGCCTTTCAAGGAGCGATTCCTAACAGCAGAAGCAGCAGAGGCACAAACTGCACGACGAGAAGGGACAACGTAGAACACGTCTCTGTCCTGGCACATTTGCGTGTGCGATACTTCCCTCCGGCTCTTCGGGCCTTGCGAAGCTCTGTGTACTGCGAGCGCTGCTACTCGCAGCTGAGAAGGACCGTGGAGCTAGCGGCGAATTCGGAGAGCTCTTCGCTGCACTGCGCCGCTCGCAAGCGCCTTCGTTCTTCGCCTTCTGCCGTCCGGCGAGAGCTGAACTCCAGCGGTCAGTTGCAGCTCTGCCCAACAGCGTGTTCTCGGTTCTGCGGGCAAGCACGCCCTCTTGCCTTGGCCCCGAGAGCAAAGTCCCGAGCGAGCACTCGACTCAGTGCAATGCACCCGGAAGGACGCTCTCGCTCGCCTTTCAAGGAGCGATTCCTAACAGCAGAAGCAGCAGAGGCACAAACTGCACGACGAGAGGGGACAACGTAGAACACGTCTCTGTCCTGGCACATTTGCGTGTGCGATACTTCCCTCCGGCTCTTCGGGCCTTGCGAAGCTCTGTGTACTGCGAGCGCTGCTACCCGCAGCTGAGAAGGACCGTGGAGCTAGCGGCGAATTCGGAGAGCTCTTCGCTGCACTGCGCCGCTCGCAAGCGGCTTCGTTCTTCGCCTTCTGCCGTCCGGCGAGAGCTGAACTCCAGCGGTCAGTTGCAGCTCTGCCCAACAGCGTGTTCTCAGTTCTGCGGGCAAGCACGCCCTCTTGCCTTGGCCGCGAGAGCAAAGTCCCGAGCGAGCACTCGACTCAGTGCAATGCACCCGGAAGGACGCTCTCGCTCGCCTTTCAAGGAGCGATTCCTAACAGCAGAAGCAGCAGAGGCACAAACTGCACGACGAGAGGGGACAACGTAGAACACGTCTCTGTCCTGGCACATTTGCGTGTGCGATACTTCCCTCCGGCTCTTCGGGCCTTGCGAAGCTCTGTGTACTGCGAGCGCTGCTACCCGCAGCTGAGAAGGACCGTGGAGCTAGCGGCGAATTCGGAGAGCTCTTCGCTGCACTGCGCCGCTCGCAAGCGCCTTCGTTCTTCGCCTTCTGCCGTCCGGCGAGAGCTGAACTCCAGCGGTCCGTTGCAGCTCTGCCCAACAGCGTGTTCTCGGTTCTGCGGGCAAGCACGCCCTCTTGCCTTGGCCCCGAGAGCAAAGTCCCGAGCGAGCACTCGACTCAGTGCAATGCACCCGGAAGGACGCTCTCGCTCGCCTTTCAAGGAGCGATTCCTAACAGCAGAAGCAGCAGAGGCACAAACTGCACGACGAGAGGGGACAACGTAGAACACGTCTCTGTCCTGGCACATTTGCGTGTGCGATACTTCCCTCCGGCTCTTCGGGCCTTGCGAAGCTCTGTGTACTGCGAGCGCTGCTACTCGCAGCTGAGAAGGACCGTGGAGCTAGCGGCGAATTCGGAGAGCTCTTCGCTGCACTGCGCCGCTCGCAAGCGCCTTCGTTCTTCGCCTTCTGCCGTCCGGCGAGAGCTGAACTCCAGCGGTCCGTTGCAGCTCTGCCCAACAGCGTGTTCTCGGTTCTGCGGGCAAGCACGCCCTCTTGCCTTGGCCCCGAGAGCAAAGTCCCGAGCGAGCACTCGACTCAGTGCAATGCACCCGGAAGGACGCTCTCGCTCGCCTTTCAAGGAGCGATTCCTAACAGCAGAAGCAGCAGAGGCACAAACTGCACGACGAGAAGGGACAACGTAGAACACGTCTCTGTCCTGGCACATTTGCGTGTGCGATACTTCCCTCCGGCTCTTCGGGCCTTGCGAAGCTCTGTGTACTGCGAGCGCTGCTACTCGCAGCTGAGAAGGACCGTGGAGCTAGCGGCGAATTCGGAGAGCTCTTCGCTGCACTGCGCCGCTCGCAAGCGGCTTCGTTCTTCGCCTTCTGCCGTCCGGCGAGAGCTGAACTCCAGCGGTCAGTTGCAGCTCTGCCCAACAGCGTGTTCTCGGTTCTGCGGGCAAGCACGCCCTCTTGCCTTGGCCCCGAGAGCAAAGTCCCGAGCGAGCACTCGACTCAGTGCAATGCACCCGGAAGGACGCTCTCGCTCGCCTTTCAAGGAGCGATTCCTAACAGCAGAAGCAGCAGAGGCACAAACTGCACGACGAGAGGGGACAACGTAGAACACGTCTCTGTCCTGGCACATTTTCGTGTGCGATACTTCCCTCCGGCTCTTCGGGCCTTGCGAAGCTCTGTGTACTGCGAGCGCTGCTACTCGCAGCTGAGAAAGACCGTGGAGCTAGCGGCGAATTCGGAGAGCTCTTCGCTGCACTGCGCCGCTCGCAAGCGGCTTCGTTCTTCGCCTTCTGCCGTCCGGCGAGAGCTGAACTCCAGCGGTCAGTTGCAGCTCTGCCCAACAGCGTGTTCTCGGTTCTGCGGGCAAGCACGCCCTCTTGCCTTGGCCCCGAGAGCAAAGTCCCGAGCGAGCACTCGACTCAGTGCAATGCACCCGGAAGGACGCTCTCGCTCGCCTTTCAAGGAGCGATTCCTAACAGCAGAAGCAGCAGAGGCACAAACTGCACGACGAGAGGGGACAACGTAGAACACGTCTCTGTCCTGGCACATTTTCGTGTGCGATACTTCCCTCCGGCTCTTCGGGCCTTGCGAAGCTCTGTGTACTGCGAGCGCTGCTACTCGCAGCTGAGAAGGACCGTGGAGCTAGCGGCGAATTCGGAGAGCTCTTCGCTGCACTGCGCCGCTCGCAAGCGCCTTCGTTCTTCGCCTTCTGCCGTCCGGCGAGAGCTGAACTCCAGCGGTCAGTTGCAGCTCTGCCCAACAGCGTGTTCTCGGTTCTGCGGGCAAGCACGCCCTCTTGCCTTGGCCCCGAGTGCAAAGTCCCGAGCGAGCACTCGACTCAGTGCAATGCACCCGGAAGGACGCTCTCGCTCGCCTTTCAAGGAGCGATTCCTAACAGCAGAAGCAGCAGAGGCACAAACTGCACGACGAGAAGGGACAACGTAGAACACGTCTCTGTCCTGGCACATTTGCGTGTGCGATACTTCCCTCCGGCTCTTCGGGCCTTGCGAAGCTCTGTGTACTGCGAGCGCTGCTACTCGCAGCTGAGAAGGACCGTGGAGCTAGCGGCGAATTCGGAGAGCTCTTCGCTGCACTGCGCCGCTCGCAAGCGGCTTCGTTCTTCGCCTTCTGCCGTCCGGCGAGAGCTGAACTCCAGCGGTCAGTTGCAGCTCTGCCCAACAGCGTGTTCTCAGTTCTGCGGGCAAGCACGCCCTCTTGCCTTGGCCCCGAGAGCAAAGTCCCGAGCGAGCACTCGACTCAGTGCAATGCACCCGGAAGGACGCTCTCGCTCGCCTTTCAAGGAGCGATTCCTAACAGCAGAAGCAGCAGAGGCACAAACTGCACGACGAGAGGGGACAACGTAGAACACGTCTCTGTCCTGGCACATTTGCGTGTGCGATACTTCCCTCCGGCTCTTCGGGCCTTGCGAAGCTCTGTGTACTGCGAGCGCTGCTACTCGCAGCTGAGAAGGACCGCGGAGCTAGCGGCGAATTCGGAGAGCTCTTCGCTGCACTGCGCCGCTCGCAAGCGGCTTCGTTCTTCGCCTTCTGCCGTCCGGCGAGAGCTGAACTCCAGCGGTCAGTTGCAGCTCTGCCCAACAGCGTGTTCTCAGTTCTGCGGGCAAGCACGCCCTCTTGCCTTGGCCCCGAGAGCAAAGTCCCGAGCGAGCACTCGACTCAGTGCAATGCACCCGGAAGGACGCTCTCGCTCGCCTTTCAAGGAGCGATTCCTAACAGCAGAAGCAGCAGAGGCACAAACTGCACGACGAGAGGGGACAACGTAGAACACGTCTCTGTCCTGGCACATTTTCGTGTGCGATACTTCCCTCCGGCTCTTCGGGCCTTGCGAAGCTCTGTGTACTGCGAGCGCTGCTACTCGCAGCTGAGAAGGACCGTGGAGCTAGCGGCGAATTCGGAGAGCTCTTCGCTGCACTGCGCCGCTCGCAAGCGGCTTCGTTCTTCGCCTTCTGCCGTCCGGCGAGAGCTGAACTCCAGCGGTCAGTTGCAGCTCTGCCCAACAGCGTGTTCTCAGTTCTGCGGGCAAGCACGCCCTCTTGCCTTGGCCCCGAGTGCAAAGTCCCGAGCGAGCACTCGACTCAGTGCAATGCACCCGGAAGGACGCTCTCGCTCGCCTTTCAAGGAGCGATTCCTAACAGCAGAAGCAGCAGAGGCACAAACTGCACGACGAGAGGGGACAACGTAGAACACGTCTCTGTCCTGGCACATTTTCGTGTGCGATACTTCCCTCCGGCTCTTCGGGCCTTGCGAAGCTCTGTGTACTGCGAGCGCTGCTACTCGCAGCTGAGAAGGACCGTGGAGCTAGCGGCGAATTCGGAGAGCTCTTCGCTGCACTGCGCCGCTCGCAAGCGGCTTCGTTCTTCGCCTTCTGCCGTCCGGCGAGAGCTGAACTCCAGCGGTCAGTTGCAGCTCTGCCCAACAGCGTGTTCTCAGTTCTGCGGGCAAGCACGCCCTCTTGCCTTGGCCCCGAGTGCAAAGTCCCGAGCGAGCACTCGACTCAGTGCAATGCACCCGGAAGGACGCTCTCGCTCGCCTTTCAAGGAGCGATTCCTAACAGCAGAAGCAGCAGAGGCACAAACTGCACGACGAGAGGGGACAACGTAGAACACGTCTCTGTCCTGGCACATTTGCGTGTGCGATACTTCCCTCCGGCTCTTCGGGCCTTGCGAAGCTCTGTGTACTGCGAGCGCTGCTACTCGCAGCTGAGAAGGACCGTGGAGCTAGCGGCGAATTCGGAGAGCTCTTCGCTGCACTGCGCCGCTCGCAAGCGGCTTCGTTCTTCGCCTTCTGCCGTCCGGCGAGAGCTGAACTCCAGCGGTCAGTTGCAGCTCTGCCCAACAGCGTGTTCTCAGTTCTGCGGGCAAGCACGCCCTCTTGCCTTGGCCCCGAGAGCAAAGTCCCGAGCGAGCTCTCGACTCAGTGCAATGCACCCGGAAGGACGCTCTCGCTCGTCTTTCAAGGAGCGATTCCTAACAGCAGAAGCAGCAGAGGCACAAACTGCACGACGAGAAGGGACAACGTAGAACACGTCTCTGTCCTGGCACATTTGCGTGTGCGATACTTCCCTCCGGCTCTTCGGGCCTTGCGAAGCTCTGTGTACTGCGAGCGCTGCTACTCGCAGCTGAGAAGGACCGTGGAGCTAGCGGCGAATTCGGAGAGCTCTTCGCTGCACTGCGCCGCTCGCAAGCGGCTTCGTTCTTCGCCTTCTGCCGTCCGGCGAGAGCTGAACTCCAGCGGTCAGTTGCAGCTCTGCCCAACAGCGTGTTCTCAGTTCTGCGGGCAAGCACGCCCTCTTGCCTTGGCCCCGAGAGCAAAGTCCCGAGCGAGCACTCGACTCAGTGCAATGCACCCGGAAGGACGCTCTCGCTCGCCTTTCAAGGAGCGATTCCTAACAGCAGAAGCAGCAGAGGCACAAACTGCACGACGAGAGGGGACAACGTAGAACACGTCTCTGTCCTGGCACATTTGCGTGTGCGATACTTCCCTCCGGCTCTTCGGGCCTTGCGAAGCTCTGTGTACTGCGAGCGCTGCTACTCGCAGCTGAGAAGGACCGTGGAGCTAGCGGCGAATTCGGAGAGCTCTTCGCTGCACTGCGCCGCTCGCAAGCGGCTTCGTTCTTCGCCTTCTGCCGTCCGGCGAGAGCTGAACTCCAGCGGTCAGTTGCAGCTCTGCCCAACAGCGTGTTCTCAGTTCTGCGGGCAAGCACGCCCTCTTGCCTTGGCCCCGAGAGCAAAGTCCCGAGCGAGCACTCGACTCAGTGCAATGCACCCGGAAGGACGCTCTCGCTCGCCTTTCAAGGAGCGATTCCTAACAGCAGAAGCAGCAGAGGCACAAACTGCACGACGAGAGGGGACAACGTAGAACACGTCTCTGTCCTGGCACATTTGCGTGTGCGATACTTCCCTCCGGCTCTTCGGGCCTTGCGAAGCTCTGTGTACTGCGAGCGCTGCTACTCGCAGCTGAGAAGGACCGTGGAGCTAGCGGCGAATTCGGAGAGCTCTTCGCTGCACTGCGCCGCTCGCAAGCGGCTTCGTTCTTCGCCTTCTGCCGTCCGGCGAGAGCTTGAACTCCAGCGGTCAGTTGCAGCTCTGCCCAACAGCGTGTTCTCAGTTCTGCGGGCAAGCACGCCCTCTTGCCTTGGCCCCGAGAGCAAAGTCCCGAGCGAGCACTCGACTCAGTGCAATGCACCCGGAAGGACGCTCTCGCTCGCCTTTCAAGGAGCGATTCCTAACAGCAGAAGCAGCAGAGGCACAAACTGCACGACGAGAGGGGACAACGTAGAACACGTCTCTGTCCTGGCACATTTGCGTGTGCGATACTTCCCTCCGGCTCTTCGGGCCTTGCGAAGCTCTGTGTACTGCGAGCGCTGCTACTCGCAGCTGAGAAGGACCGTGGAGCTAGCGGCGAATTCGGAGAGCTCTTCGCTGCACTGCGCCGCTCGCAAGCGGCTTCGTTCTTCGCCTTCTGCCGTCCGGCGAGAGCTGAACTCCAGCGGTCAGTTGCAGCTCTGCCCAACAGCGTGTTCTCAGCTCTGCGGGCAAGCACGCCCTCTTGCCTTGGCCCCGAGAGCAAAGTCCCGAGCGAGCACTCGACTCAGTGCAATGCACCCGGAAGGACGCTCTCGCTCGCCTTTCAAGGAGCGATTCCTAACAGCAGAAGCAGCAGAGGCACAAACTGCACGACGAGAGGGGACAACGTAGAACACGTCTCTGTCCTGGCACATTTGCGTGTGCGATACTTCCCTCCGGCTCTTCGGGCCTTGCGAAGCTCTGTGTACTGCGAGCGCTGCTACTCGCAGCTGAGAAGGACCGTGGAGCTAGCGGCGAATTCGGAGAGCTCTTCGCTGCACTGCGCCGCTCGCAAGCGGCTTCGTTCTTCGCCTTCTGCCGTCCGGCGAGAGCTGAACTCCAGCGGTCAGTTGCAGCTCTGCCCAACAGCGTGTTCTCAGCTCTGCGGGCAAGCACGCCCTCTTGCCTTGGCCCCGAGAGCAAAGTCCGAGCGAGCACTCGACTCAGTGCAATGCACCCGGAAGGACGCTCTCGCTCGCCTTTCAAGGAGCGATTCCTAACAGCAGAAGCAGCAGAGGCACAAACTGCACGACGAGAGGGGACAACGTAGAACACGTCTCTGTCCTGGCACATTTGCGTGTGCGATACTTCCCTCCGGCTCTTCGGGCCTTGCGAAGCTCTGTGTACTGCGAGCGCTGCTACTCGCAGCTGAGAAGGACCGTGGAGCTAGCGGCGAATTCGGAGAGCTCTTCGCTGCACTGCGCCGCTCGCAAGCGGCTTCGTTCTTCGCCTTCTGCCGTCCGGCGAGAGCTGAACTCCAGCGGTCAGTTGCAGCTCTGCCCAACAGCGTGTTCTCAGTTCTGCGGGCAAGCACGCCCTCTTGCCTTGGCCCCGAGTGCAAAGTCCCGAGCGAGCACTCGACTCAGTGCAATGCACCCGGAAGGACGCTCTCGCTCGCCTTTCAAGGAGCGATTCCTAACAGCAGAAGCAGCAGAGGCACAAACTGCACGACGAGAGGGGACAACGTAGAACACGTCTCTGTCCTGGCACATTTGCGTGTGCGATACTTCCCTCCGGCTCTTCGGGCCTTGCGAAGCTCTGTGTACTGCGAGCGCTGCTACTCGCAGCTGAGAAGGACCGTGGAGCTAGCGGCGAATTCGGAGAGCTCTTCGCTGCACTGCGCCGCTCGCAAGCGGCTTTTTCTTCGCCTTCTGCCGTCCGGCGAGAGCTGAACTCCAGCGGTCAGTTGCAGCTCTGCCCAACAGCGTGTTCTCAGTTCTGCGGGCAAGCACGCCCTCTTGCCTTGGCCCCGAGAGCAAAGTCCCGAGCGAGCACTCGACTCAGTGCAATGCACCCGGAAGGACGCTCTCGCTCGCCTTTCAAGGAGCGATTCCTAACAGCAGAAGCAGCAGAGGCACAAACTGCACGACGAGAGGGGACAACGTAGAACACGTCTCTGTCCTGGCACATTTGCGTGTGCGATACTTCCCTCCGGCTCTTCGGGCCTTGCGAAGCTCTGTGTACTGCGAGCGCTGCTACTCGCAGCTGAGAAGGACCGTGGAGCTAGCGGCGAATTCGGAGAGCTCTTCGCTGCACTGCGCCGCTCGCAAGCGGCTTCGTTCTTCGCCTTCTGCCGTCCGGCGAGAGCTGAACTCCAGCGGTCAGTTGCAGCTCTGCCCAACAGCGTGTTCTCAGTTCTGCGGGCAAGCACGCCCTCTTGCCTTGGCCCCGAGTGCAAAGTCCCGAGCGAGCACTCGACTCAGTGCAATGCACCCGGAAGGACGCTCTCGCTCGCCTTTCAAGGAGCGATTCCTAACAGCAGAAGCAGCAGAGGCACAAACTGCACGACGAGAGGGGACAACGTAGAACACGTCTCTGTCCTGGCACATTTTCGTGTGCGATACTTCCCTCCGGCTCTTCGGGCCTTGCGAAGCTCTGTGTACTGCGAGCGCTGCTACTCGCAGCTGAGAAGGACCGTGGAGCTAGCGGCGAATTCGGAGAGCTCTTCGCTGCACTGCGCCGCTCGCAAGCGCCTTCGTTCTTCGCCTTCTGCCGTCCGGCGAGAGCTGAACTCCAGCGGTCAGTTGCAGCTCTGCCCAACAGCGTGTTCTCAGTTCTGCGGGCAAGCACGCCCTCTTGCCTTGGCCCCGAGTGCAAAGTCCCGAGCGAGCACTCGACTCAGTGCAATGCACCCGGAAGGACGCTCTCGCTCGCCTTTCAAGGAGCGATTCCTAACAGCAGAAGCAGCAGAGGCACAAACTGCACGACGAGAGGGGACAACGTAGAACACGTCTCTGTCCTGGCACATTTTCGTGTGCGATACTTCCCTCCGGCTCTTCGGGCCTTGCGAAGCTCTGTGTACTGCGAGCGCTGCTACTCGCAGCTGAGAAGGACCGTGGAGCTAGCGGCGAATTCGGAGAGCTCTTCGCTGCACTGCGCCGCTCGCAAGCGGCTTCGTTCTTCGCCTTCTGCCGTCCGGCGAGAGCTGAACTCCAGCGGTCAGTTGCAGCTCTGCCCAACAGCGTGTTCTCAGTTCTGCGGGCAAGCACGCCCTCTTGCCTTGGCCCCGAGAGCAAAGTCCCGAGCGAGCACTCGACTCAGTGCAATGCACCCGGAAGGACGCTCTCGCTCGCCTTTCAAGGAGCGATTCCTAACAGCAGAAGCAGCAGAGGCACAAACTGCACGACGAGAGGGGACAACGTAGAACACGTCTCTGTCCTGGCACATTTGCGTGTGCGATACTTCCCTCCGGCTCTTCGGGCCTTGCGAAGCTCTGTGTACTGCGAGCGCTGCTACTCGCAGCTGAGAAGGACCGTGGAGCTAGCGGCGAATTCGGAGAGCTCTTCGCTGCACTGCGCCGCTCGCAAGCGGCTTCGTTCTTCGCCTTCTGCCGTCCGGCGAGAGCTGAACTCCAGCGGTCAGTTGCAGCTCTGCCCAACAGCGTGTTCTCAGTTCTGCGGGCAAGCACGCCCTCTTGCCTTGGCCCCGAGAGCAAAGTCCCGAGCGAGCACTCGACTCAGTGCAATGCACCCGGAAGGACGCTCTCGCTCGCCTTTCAAGGAGCGATTCCTAACAGCAGAAGCAGCAGAGGCACAAACTGCACGACGAGAGGGGACAACGTAGAACACGTCTCTGTCCTGGCACATTTGCGTGTGCGATACTTCCCTCCGGCTCTTCGGGCCTTGCGAAGCTCTGTGTACTGCGAGCGCTGCTACTCGCAGCTGAGAAGGACCGTGGAGCTAGCGGCGAATTCGGAGAGCTCTTCGCTGCACTGCGCCGCTCGCAAGCGGCTTCGTTCTTCGCCTTCTGCCGTCCGGCGAGAGCTGAACTCCAGCGGTCAGTTGCAGCTCTGCCCAACAGCGTGTTCTCAGTTCTGCGGGCAAGCACGCCCTCTTGCCTTGGCCCCGAGAGCAAAGTCCCGAGCGAGCACTCGACTCAGTGCAATGCACCCGGAAGGACGCTCTCGCTCGCCTTTCAAGGAGCGATTCCTAACAGCAGAAGCAGCAGAGGCACAAACTGCACGACGAGAGGGGACAACGTAGAACACGTCTCTGTCCTGGCACATTTGCGTGTGCGATACTTCCCTCCGGCTCTTCGGGCCTTGCGAAGCTCTGTGTACTGCGAGCGCTGCTACTCGCAGCTGAGAAGGACCGTGGAGCTAGCGGCGAATTCGGAGAGCTCTTCGCTGCACTGCGCCGCTCGCAAGCGGCTTCGTTCTTCGCCTTCTGCCGTCCGGCGAGAGCTGAACTCCAGCGGTCAGTTGCAGCTCTGCCCAACAGCGTGTTCTCAGTTCTGCGGGCAAGCACGCCCTCTTGCCTTGGCCCCGAGAGCAAAGTCCCGAGCGAGCACTCGACTCAGTGCAATGCACCCGGAAGGACGCTCTCGCTCGCCTTTCAAGGAGCGATTCCTAACAGCAGAAGCAGCAGAGGCACAAACTGCACGACGAGAGGGGACAACGTAGAACACGTCTCTGTCCTGGCACATTTGCGTGTGCGATACTTCCCTCCGGCTCTTCGGGCCTTGCGAAGCTCTGTGTACTGCGAGCGCTGCTACTCGCAGCTGAGAAGGACCGTGGAGCTAGCGGCGAATTCGGAGAGCTCTTCGCTGCACTGCGCCGCTCGCAAGCGGCTTCGTTCTTCGCCTTCTGCCGTCCGGCGAGAGCTGAACTCCAGCGGTCAGTTGCAGCTCTGCCCAACAGCGTGTTCTCAGTTCTGCGGGCAAGCACGCCCTCTTGCCTTGGCCCCGAGTGCAAAGTCCCGAGCGAGCACTCGACTCAGTGCAATGCACCCGGAAGGACGCTCTCGCTCGCCTTTCAAGGAGCGATTCCTAACAGCAGAAGCAGCAGAGGCACAAACTGCACGACGAGAGGGGACAACGTAGAACACGTCTCTGTCCTGGCACATTTGCGTGTGCGATACTTCCCTCCGGCTCTTCGGGCCTTGCGAAGCTCTGTGTACTGCGAGCGCTGCTACTCGCAGCTGAGAAGGACCGTGGAGCTAGCGGCGAATTCGGAGAGCTCTTCGCTGCACTGCGCCGCTCGCAAGCGGCTTCGTTCTTCGCCTTCTGCCGTCCGGCGAGAGCTGAACTCCAGCGGTCAGTTGCAGCTCTGCCCAACAGCGTGTTCTCGGTTCTGCGGGCAAGCACGCCCTCTTGCCTTGGCCCCGAGAGCAAAGTCCCGAGCGAGCACTCGACTCAGTGCAATGCACCCGGAAGGACGCTCTCGCTCGCCTTTCAAGGAGCGATTCCTAACAGCAGAAGCAGCAGAGGCACAAACTGCACGACGAGAGGGGACAACGTAGAACACGTCTCTGTCCTGGCACATTTGCGTGTGCGATACTTCCCTCCGGCTCTTCGGGCCTTGCGAAGCTCTGTGTACTGCGAGCGCTGCTACTCGCAGCTGAGAAGGACCGTGGAGCTAGCGGCGAATTCGGAGAGCTCTTCGCTGCACTGCGCCGCTCGCAAGCGGCTTCGTTCTTCGCCTTCTGCCGTCCGGCGAGAGCTGAACTCCAGCGGTCAGTTGCAGCTCTGCCCAACAGCGTGTTCTCGGTTCTGCGGGCAAGCACGCCCTCTTGCCTTGGCCCCGAGAGCAAAGTCCCGAGCGAGCACTCGACTCAGTGCAATGCACCCGGAAGGACGCTCTCGCTCGCCTTTCAAGGAGCGATTCCTAACAGCAGAAGCAGCAGAGGCACAAACTGCACGACGAGAGGGGACAACGTAGAACACGTCTCTGTCCTGGCACATTTGCGTGTGCGATACTTCCCTCCGGCTCTTCGGCCTTGCGAAGCTCTGTGTACTGCGAGCGCTGCTACTCGCAGCTGAGAAGGACCGTGGAGCTAGCGGCGAATTCGGAGAGCTCTTCGCTGCACTGCGCCGCTCGCAAGCGGCTTCGTTCTTCGCCTTCTGCCGTCCGGCGAGAGCTGAACTCCAGCGGTCAGTTGCAGCTCTGCCCAACAGCGTGTTCTCAGTTCTGCGGGCAAGCACGCCCTCTTGCCTTGGCCCGAGAGCAAAGTCCCGAGCGAGCACTCGACTCAGTGCAATGCACCCGGAAGGACGCTCTCGCTCGCCTTTCAAGGAGCGATTCCTAACAGCAGAAGCAGCAGAGGCACAAACTGCACGACGAGAGGGGACACCGTAGAACACGTCTCTGTCCTGGCACATTTGCGTGTGCGATACTTCCCTCCGGCTCTTCGGGCCTTGCGAAGCTCTGTGTACTGCGAGCGCTGCTACTCGCAGCTGAGAAGGACCGTGGAGCTAGCGGCGAATTCGGAGAGCTCTTCGCTGCACTGCGCCGCTCGCAAGCGGCTTCGTTCTTCGCCTTCTGCCGTCCGGCGAGAGCTGAACTCCAGCGGTCAGTTGCAGCTCTGCCCAACAGCGTGTTCTCAGTTCTGCGGGCAAGCACGCCCTCTTGCCTTGGCCCCGAGTGCAAAGTCACGAGCGAGCACTCGACTCAGTGCAATGCACCCGGAAGGACGCTCTCGCTCGCCTTTCAAGGAGCGATTCCTAACAGCAGAAGCAGCAGAGGCACAAACTGCACGACGAGAGGGGACAACGTAGAACACGTCTCTGTCCTGGCACATTTGCGTGTGCGATACTTCCCCTCCGGCTCTTCGGGCCTTGCGAAGCTCTGTGTACTGCGAGCGCTGCTACTCGCAGCTGAGAAGGACCGTGGAGCTAGCGGCGAATTCGGAGAGCTCTTCGCTGCACTGCGCCGCTCGCAAGCGGCTTCGTTCTTCGCCTTCTGCCGTCCGGCGAGAGCTGAACTCCAGCGGTCAGTTGCAGCTCTGCCCAACAGCGTGTTCTCAGTTCTGCGGGCAAGCACGCCCTCTTGCCTTGGCCCCGAGAGCAAAGTCCCGAGCGAGCACTCGACTCAGTGCAATGCACCCGGAAGGACGCTCTCGCTCGCCTTTCAAGGAGCGATTCCTAACAGCAGAAGCAGCAGAGGCACAAACTGCACGACGAGAGGGGACAACGTAGAACACGTCTCTGTCCTGGCACATTTTCGTGTGCGATACTTCCCTCCGGCTCTTCGGGCCTTGCGAAGCTCTGTGTACTGCGAGCGCTGCTACTCGCAGCTGAGAAGGACCGTGGAGCTAGCGGCGAATTCGGAGAGCTCTTCGCTGCACTGCGCCGCTCGCAAGCGGCTTCGTTCTTCGCCTTCTGCCGTCCGGCGAGAGCTGAACTCCAGCGGTCAGTTGCAGCTCTGCCCAACAGCGTGTTCTCAGTTCTGCGGGCAAGCACGCCCTCTTGCCTTGGACCCGAGAGCAAAGTCCCGAGCGAGCTCTCGACTCAGTGCAATGCACCCGGAAGGACGCTCTCGCTCGCCTTTCAAGGAGCGATTCCTAACAGCAGAAGCAGCAGAGGCACAAACTGCACGACGAGAGGGGACAACGTAGAACACGTCTCTGTCCTGGCACATTTGCGTGTGCGATACTTCCCTCCGGCTCTTCGGGCCTTGCGAAGCTCTGTGTACTGCGAGCGCTGCTACTCGCAGCTGAGAAGGACCGTGGAGCTAGCGGCGAATTCGGAGAGCTCTTCGCTGCACTGCGCCGCTCGCAAGCGGCTTCGTTCTTCGCCTTCTGCCGTCCGGCGAGAGCTGAACTCCAGCGGTCAGTTGCAGCTCTGCCCAACAGCGTGTTCTCAGTTCTGCGGGCAAGCACGCCCTCTTGCCTTGGCCCCGAGAGCAAAGTCCCGAGCGAGCACTCGACTCAGTGCAATGCACCCGGAAGGACGCTCTCGCTCGCCTTTCAAGGAGCGATTCCTAACAGCAGAAGCAGCAGAGGCACAAACTGCACGACGAGAGGGGACAACGTAGAACACGTCTCTGTCCTGGCACATTTGCGTGTGCGATACTTCCCTCCGGCTCTTCGGGCCTTGCGAAGCTCTGTGTACTGCGAGCGCTGCTACTCGCAGCTGAGAAGGACCGTGGAGCTAGCGGCGAATTCGGAGAGCTCTTCGCTGCACTGCGCCGCTCGCAAGCGGCTTCGTTCTTCGCCTTCTGCCGTCCGGCGAGAGCTGAACTCCAGCGGTCAGTTGCAGCTCTGCCCAACAGCGTGTTCTCAGTTCTGCGGGCAAGCACGCCCTCTTGCCTTGGCCCCGAGAGCAAAGTCCCGAGCGAGCACTCGACTCAGTGCAATGCACCCGGAAGGACGCTCTCGCTCGCCTTTCAAGGAGCGATTCCTAACAGCAGAAGCAGCAGAGGCACAAACTGCACGACGAGAGGGGACAACGTAGAACACGTCTCTGTCCTGGCACATTTGCGTGTGCGATACTTCCCTCCGGCTCTTCGGGCCTTGCGAAGCTCTGTGTACTGCGAGCGCTGCTACTCGCAGCTGAGAAGGACCGTGGAGCTAGCGGCGAATTCGGAGAGCTCTTCGCTGCACTGCGCCGCTCGCAAGCGGCTTCGTTCTTCGCCTTCTGCCGTCCGGCGAGAGCTGAACTCCAGCGGTCAGTTGCAGCTCTGCCCAACAGCGTGTTCTCAGTTCTGCGGGCAAGCACGCCCTCTTGCCTTGGCCCCGAGTGCAAAGTCCCGAGCGAGCACTCGACTCAGTGCAATGCACCCGGAAGGACGCTCTCGCTCGCCTTTCAAGGAGCGATTCCTAACAGCAGAAGCAGCAGAGGCACAAACTGCACGACGAGAGGGGACAACGTAGAACACGTCTCTGTCCTGGCACATTTGCGTGTGCGATACTTCCCTCCGGCTCTTCGGGCCTTGCGAAGCTCTGTGTACTGCGAGCGCTGCTACTCGCAGCTGAGAAGGACCGTGGAGCTAGCGGCGAATTCGGAGAGCTCTTCGCTGCACTGCGCCGCTCGCAAGCGGCTTCGTTCTTCGCCTTCTGCCGTCCGGCGAGAGCTGAACTCCAGCGGTCAGTTGCAGCTCTGCCCAACAGCGTGTTCTCAGTTCTGCGGGCAAGCACGCCCTCTTGCCTTGGCCCCGAGTGCAAAGTCCCGAGCGAGCACTCGACTCAGTGCAATGCACCCGGAAGGACGCTCTCGCTCGCCTTTCAAGGAGCGATTCCTAACAGCAGAAGCAGCAGAGGCACAAACTGCACGACGAGAGGGGACAACGTAGAACACGTCTCTGTCCTGGCACATTTGCGTGTGCGATACTTCCCTCCGGCTCTTCGGGCCTTGCGAAGCTCTGTGTACTGCGAGCGCTGCTACTCGCAGCTGAGAAGGACCGTGGAGCTAGCGGCGAATTCGGAGAGCTCTTCGCTGCACTGCGCCGCTCGCAAGCGGCCTTCGTTCTTCGCCTTCTGCCGTCCGGCGAGAGCTGAACTCCAGCGGTCAGTTGCAGCTCTGCCCAACAGCGTGTTCTCAGTTCTGCGGGCAAGCACGCCCTCTTGCCTTGGCCCCGAGTGCAAAGTCCCGAGCGAGCACTCGACTCAGTGCAATGCACCCGGAAGGACGCTCTCGCTCGCCTTTCAAGGAGCGATTCCTAACAGCAGAAGCAGCAGAGGCACAAACTGCACGACGAGAGGGGACAACGTAGAACACGTCTCTGTCCTGGCACATTTTCGTGTGCGATACTTCCCTCCGGCTCTTCGGGCCTTGCGAAGCTCTGTGTACTGCGAGCGCTGCTACTCGCAGCTGAGAAGGACCGTGGAGCTAGCGGCGAATTCGGAGAGCTCTTCGCTGCACTGCGCCGCTCGCAAGCGGCTTCGTTCTTCGCCTTCTGCCGTCCGGCGAGAGCTGAACTCCAGCGGTCAGTTGCAGCTCTGCCCAACAGCGTGTTCTCAGTTCTGCGGGCAAGCACGCCCTCTTGCCTTGGCCCCGAGTGCAAAGTCCCGAGCGAGCACTCGACTCAGTGCAATGCACCCGGAAGGACGCTCTCGCTCGCCTTTCAAGGAGCGATTCCTAACAGCAGAAGCAGCAGAGGCACAAACTGCACGACGAGAGGGGACAACGTAGAACACGTCTCTGTCCTGGCACATTTGCGTGTGCGATACTTCCCTCCGGCTCTTCGGGCCTTGCGAAGCTCTGTGTACTGCGAGCGCTGCTACTCGCAGCTGAGAAGGACCGTGGAGCTAGCGGCGAATTCGGAGAGCTCTTCGCTGCACTGCGCCGCTCGCAAGCGGCTTCGTTCTTCGCCTTCTGCCGTCCGGCGAGAGCTGAACTCCAGCGGTCAGTTGCAGCTCTGCCCAACAGCGTGTTCTCAGTTCTGCGGGCAAGCACGCCCTCTTGCCTTGGCCCCGAGAGCAAAGTCCCGAGCGAGCTCTCGACTCAGTGCAATGCACCCGGAAGGACGCTCTCGCTCGCCTTTCAAGGAGCGATTCCTAACAGCAGAAGCAGCAGAGGCACAAACTGCACGACGAGAGGGGACAACGTAGAACACGTCTCTGTCCTGGCACATTTGCGTGTGCGATACTTCCCTCCGGCTCTTCGGGCCTTGCGAAGCTCTGTGTACTGCGAGCGCTGCTACTCGCAGCTGAGAAGGACCGTGGAGCTAGCGGCGAATTCGGAGAGCTCTTCGCTGCACTGCGCCGCTCGCAAGCGGCTTCGTTCTTCGCCTTCTGCCGTCCGGCGAGAGCTGAACTCCAGCGGTCAGTTGCAGCTCTGCCCAACAGCGTGTTCTCAGTTCTGCGGGCAAGCACGCCCTCTTGCCTTGGCCCCGAGAGCAAAGTCCCGAGCGAGCACTCGACTCAGTGCAATGCACCCGGAAGGACGCTCTCGCTCGCCTTTCAAGGAGCGATTCCTAACAGCAGAAGCAGCAGAGGCACAAACTGCACGACGAGAGGGGACAACGTAGAACACGTCTCTGTCCTGGCACATTTGCGTGTGCGATACTTCCCTCCGGCTCTTCGGGCCTTGCGAAGCTCTGTGTACTGCGAGCGCTGCTACTCGCAGCTGAGAAGGACCGTGGAGCTAGCGGCGAATTCGGAGAGCTCTTCGCTGCACTGCGCCGCTCGCAAGCGGCTTCGTTCTTCGCCTTCTGCCGTCCGGCGAGAGCTGAACTCCAGCGGTCAGTTGCAGCTCTGCCCAACAGCGTGTTCTCAGTTCTGCGGGCAAGCACGCCCTCTTGCCTTGGCCCCGAGAGCAAAGTCCCGAGCGAGCACTCGACTCAGTGCAATGCACCCGGAAGGACGCTCTCGCTCGCCTTTCAAGGAGCGATTCCTAACAGCAGAAGCAGCAGAGGCACAAACTGCACGACGAGAGGGGACAACGTAGAACACGTCTCTGTCCTGGCACATTTGCGTGTGCGATACTTCCCTCCGGCTCTTCGGGCCTTGCGAAGCTCTGTGTACTGCGAGCGCTGCTACTCGCAGCTGAGAAGGACCGTGGAGCTAGCGGCGAATTCGGAGAGCTCTTCGCTGCACTGCGCCGCTCGCAAGCGGCTTCGTTCTTCGCCTTCTGCCGTCCGGCGAGAGCTGAACTCCAGCGGTCAGTTGCAGCTCTGCCCAACAGCGTGTTCTCAGTTCTGCGGGCAAGCACGCCCTCTTGCCTTGGCCCCGAGAGCAAAGTCCCGAGCGAGCACTCGACTCAGTGCAATGCACCCGGAAGGACGCTCTCGCTCGCCTTTCAAGGAGCGATTCCTAACAGCAGAAGCAGCAGAGGCACAAACTGCACGACGAGAGGGGACAACGTAGAACACGTCTCTGTCCTGGCACATTTGCGTGTGCGATACTTCCCTCCGGCTCTTCGGGCCTTGCGAAGCTCTGTGTACTGCGAGCGCTGCTACTCGCAGCTGAGAAGGACCGTGGAGCTAGCGGCGAATTCGGAGAGCTCTTCGCTGCACTGCGCCGCTCGCAAGCGGCTTCGTTCTTCGCCTTCTGCCGTCCGGCGAGAGCTGAACTCCAGCGGTCAGTTGCAGCTCTGCCCAACAGCGTGTTCTCAGTTCTGCGGGCAAGCACGCCCTCTTGCCTTGGCCCCGAGTGCAAAGTCCCGAGCGAGCACTCGACTCAGTGCAATGCACCCGGAAGGACGCTCTCGCTCGCCTTTCAAGGAGCGATTCCTAACAGCAGAAGCAGCAGAGGCACAAACTGCACGACGAGAAGGGACAACGTAGAACACGTCTCTGTCCTGGCACATTTGCGTGTGCGATACTTCCCTCCGGCTCTTCGGGCCTTGCGAAGCTCTGTGTACTGCGAGCGCTGCTACTCGCAGCTGAGAAGGACCGTGGAGCTAGCGGCGAATTCGGAGAGCTCTTCGCTGCACTGCGCCGCTCGCAAGCGGCTTCGTTCTTCGCCTTCTGCCGTCCGGCGAGAGCTGAACTCCAGCGGTCAGTTGCAGCTCTGCCCAACAGCGTGTTCTCAGTTCTGCGGGCAAGCACGCCCTCTTGCCTTGGCCCCGAGAGCAAAGTCCCGAGCGAGCACTCGACTCAGTGCAATGCACCCGGAAGGACGCTCTCGCTCGCCTTTCAAGGAGCGATTCCTAACAGCAGAAGCAGCAGAGGCACAAACTGCACGACGAGAGGGGACAACGTAGAACACGTCTCTGTCCTGGCACATTTGCGTGTGCGATACTTCCCTCCGGCTCTTCGGGCCTTGCGAAGCTCTGTGTACTGCGAGCGCTGCTACTCGCAGCTGAGAAGGACCGTGGAGCTAGCGGCGAATTCGGAGAGCTCTTCGCTGCACTGCGCCGCTCGCAAGCGGCTTCGTTCTTCGCCTTCTGCCGTCCGGCGAGAGCTGAACTCCAGCGGTCAGTTGCAGCTCTGCCCAACAGCGTGTTCTCAGTTCTGCGGGCAAGCACGCCCTCTTGCCTTGGCCCCGAGTGCAAAGTCCCGAGCGAGCACTCGACTCAGTGCAATGCACCCGAAGGACGCTCTCGCTCGCCTTTCAAGGAGCGATTCCTAACAGCAGAAGCAGCAGAGGCACAAACTGCACGACGAGAGGGGACAACGTAGAACACGTCTCTGTCCTGGCACATTTTCGTGTGCGATACTTCCCTCCGGCTCTTCGGGCCTTGCGAAGCTCTGTGTACTGCGAGCGCTGCTACTCGCAGCTGAGAAGGACCGTGGAGCTAGCGGCGAATTCGGAGAGCTCTTCGCTGCACTGCGCCGCTCGCAAGCGGCTTCGTTCTTCGCCTTCTGCCGTCCGGCGAGAGCTGAACTCCAGCGGTCAGTTGCAGCTCTGCCCAACAGCGTGTTCTCAGTTCTGCGGGCAAGCACGCCCTCTTGCCTTGGCCCCGAGTGCAAAGTCCCGAGCGAGCACTCGACTCAGTGCAATGCACCCGGAAGGACGCTCTCGCTCGCCTTTCAAGGAGCGATTCCTAACAGCAGAAGCAGCAGAGGCACAAACTGCACGACGAGAGGGGACAACGTAGAACACGTCTCTGTCCTGGCACATTTTCGTGTGCGATACTTCCCTCCGGCTCTTCGGGCCTTGCGAAGCTCTGTGTACTGCGAGCGCTGCTACTCGCAGCTGAGAAGGACCGTGGAGCTAGCGGCGAATTCGGAGAGCTCTTCGCTGCACTGCGCCGCTCGCAAGCGGCTTCGTTCTTCGCCTTCTGCCGTCCGGCGAGAGCTGAACTCCAGCGGTCAGTTGCAGCTCTGCCCAACAGCGTGTTCTCAGTTCTGCGGGCAAGCACGCCCTCTTGCCTTGGCCCCGAGTGCAAAGTCCCGAGCGAGCACTCGACTCAGTGCAATGCACCCGGAAGGACGCTCTCGCTCGCCTTTCAAGGAGCGATTCCTAACAGCAGAAGCAGCAGAGGCACAAACTGCACGACGAGAGGGACAACGTAGAACACGTCTCTGTCCTGGCACATTTTCGTGTGCGATACTTCCCTCCGGCTCTTCGGGCCTTGCGAAGCTCTGTGTACTGCGAGCGCTGCTACTCGCAGCTGAGAAGGACCGTGGAGCTAGCGGCGAATTCGGAGAGCTCTTCGCTGCACTGCGCCGCTCGCAAGCGGCTTCGTTCTTCGCCTTCTGCCGTCCGGCGAGAGCTGAACTCCAGCGGTCAGTTGCAGCTCTGCCCAACAGCGTGTTCTCAGTTCTGCGGGCAAGCACGCCCTCTTGCCTTGGCCCCGAGAGCAAAGTCCCGAGCGAGCTCTCGACTCAGTGCAATGCACCCGGAAGGACGCTCTCGCTCGCCTTTCAAGGAGCGATTCCTAACAGCAGAAGCAGCAGAGGCACAAACTGCACGACGAGAGGGGACAACGTAGAACACGTCTCTGTCCTGGCACATTTGCGTGTGCGATACTTCCCTCCGGCTCTTCGGGCCTTGCGAAGCTCTGTGTACTGCGAGCGCTGCTACTCGCAGCTGAGAAGGACCGTGGAGCTAGCGGCGAATTCGGAGAGCTCTTCGCTGCACTGCGCCGCTCGCAAGCGGCTTCGTTCTTCGCCTTCTGCCGTCCGGCGAGAGCTGAACTCCAGCGGTCAGTTGCAGCTCTGCCCAACAGCGTGTTCTCAGTTCTGCGGGCAAGCACGCCCTCTTGCCTTGGCCCCGAGAGCAAAGTCCCGAGCGAGCTCTCGACTCAGTGCAATGCACCCGGAAGGACGCTCTCGCTCGCCTTTCAAGGAGCGATTCCTAACAGCAGAAGCAGCAGAGGCACAAACTGCACGACGAGAGGGGACAACGTAGAACACGTCTCTGTCCTGGCACATTTGCGTGTGCGATACTTCCCTCCGGCTCTTCGGGCCTTGCGAAGCTCTGTGTACTGCGAGCGCTGCTACTCGCAGCTGAGAAGGACCGTGGAGCTAGCGGCGAATTCGGAGAGCTCTTCGCTGCACTGCGCCGCTCGCAAGCGGCTTCGTTCTTCGCCTTCTGCCGTCCGGCGAGAGCTGAACTCCAGCGGTCAGTTGCAGCTCTGCCCAACAGCGTGTTCTCAGTTCTGCGGGCAAGCACGCCCTCTTGCCTTGGCCCCGAGTGCAAAGTCCCGAGCGAGCACTCGACTCAGTGCAATGCACCCGGAAGGACGCTCTCGCTCGCCTTTCAAGGAGCGATTCCTAACAGCAGAAGCAGCAGAGGCACAAACTGCACGACGAGAGGGGACAACGTAGAACACGTCTCTGTCCTGGCACATTTTCGTGTGCGATACTTCCCTCCGGCTCTTCGGGCCTTGCGAAGCTCTGTGTACTGCGAGCGCTGCTACTCGCAGCTGAGAAGGACCGTGGAGCTAGCGGCGAATTCGGAGAGCTCTTCGCTGCACTGCGCCGCTCGCAAGCGGCTTCGTTCTTCGCCTTCTGCCGTCCGGCGAGAGCTGAACTCCAGCGGTCAGTTGCAGCTCTGCCCAACAGCGTGTTCTCAGTTCTGCGGGCAAGCACGCCCTCTTGCCTTGGCCCCGAGAGCAAAGTCCCGAGCGAGCACTCGACTCAGTGCAATGCACCCGGAAGGACGCTCTCGCTCGCCTTTCAAGGAGCGATTCCTAACAGCAGAAGCAGCAGAGGCACAAACTGCACGACGAGAGGGGACAACGTAGAACACGTCTCTGTCCTGGCACATTTTCGTGTGCGATACTTCCCTCCGGCTCTTCGGGCCTTGCGAAGCTCTGTGTACTGCGAGCGCTGCTACTCGCAGCTGAGAAGGACCGTGGAGCTAGCGGCGAATTCGGAGAGCTCTTCGCTGCACTGCGCCGCTCGCAAGCGGCTTCGTTCTTCGCCTTCTGCCGTCCGGCGAGAGCTGAACTCCAGCGGTCAGTTGCAGCTCTGCCCAACAGCGTGTTCTCAGTTCTGCGGGCAAGCACGCCCTCTTGCCTTGGCCCCGAGAGCAAAGTCCCGAGCGAGCACTCGACTCAGTGCAATGCACCCGGAAGGACGCTCTCGCTCGCCTTTCAAGGAGCGATTCCTAACAGCAGAAGCAGCAGAGGCACAAACTGCACGACGAGAGGGGACAACGTAGAACACGTCTCTGTCCTGGCACATTTTCGTGTGCGATACTTCCCTCCGGCTCTTCGGGCCTTGCGAAGCTCTGTGTACTGCGAGCGCTGCTACTCGCAGCTGAGAAGGACCGTGGAGCTAGCGGCGAATTCGGAGAGCTCTTCGCTGCACTGCGCCGCTCGCAAGCGCCTTCGTTCTTCGCCTTCTGCCGTCCGGCGAGAGCTGAACTCCAGCGGTCAGTTGCAGCTCTGCCCAACAGCGTGTTCTCAGTTCTGCGGGCAAGCACGCCCTCTTGCCTTGGCCCCGAGAGCAAAGTCCCGAGCGAGCACTCGACTCAGTGCAATGCACCCGGAAGGACGCTCTCGCTCGCCTTTCAAGGAGCGATTCCTAACAGCAGAAGCAGCAGAGGCACAAACTGCACGACGAGAGGGGACAACGTAGAACACGTCTCTGTCCTGGCACATTTGCGTGTGCGATACTTCCCTCCGGCTCTTCGGGCCTTGCGAAGCTCTGTGTACTGCGAGCGCTGCTACTCGCAGCTGAGAAGGACCGTGGAGCTAGCGGCGAATTCGGAGAGCTCTTCGCTGCACTGCGCCGCTCGCAAGCGCCTTCGTTCTTCGCCTTCTGCCGTCCGGCGAGAGCTGAACTCCAGCGGTCAGTTGCAGCTCTGCCCAACAGCGTGTTCTCAGTTCTGCGGGCAAGCACGCCCTCTTGCCTTGGCCCCGAGAGCAAAGTCCCGAGCGAGCACTCGACTCAGTGCAATGCACCCGGAAGGACGCTCTCGCTCGCCTTTCAAGGAGCGATTCCTAACAGCAGAAGCAGCAGAGGCACAAACTGCACGACGAGAGGGGACAACGTAGAACACGTCTCTGTCCTGGCACATTTGCGTGTGCGATACTTCCCTCCGGCTCTTCGGCCTTGCGAAGCTCTGTGTACTGCGAGCGCTGCTACTCGCAGCTGAGAAGGACCGTGGAGCTAGCGGCGAATTCGGAGAGCTCTTCGCTGCACTGCGCCGCTCGCAAGCGGCTTCGTTCTTCGCCTTCTGCCGTCCGGCGAGAGCTGAACTCCAGCGGTCAGTTGCAGCTCTGCCCAACAGCGTGTTCTCAGTTCTGCGGGCAAGCACGCCCTCTTGCCTTGGCCCCGAGAGCAAAGTCCCGAGCGAGCACTCGACTCAGTGCAATGCACCCGGAAGGACGCTCTCGCTCGCCTTTCAAGGAGCGATTCCTAACAGCAGAAGCAGCAGAGGCACAAACTGCACGACGAGAGGGGACAACGTAGAACACGTCTCTGTCCTGGCACATTTGCGTGTGCGATACTTCCCTCCGGCTCTTCGGGCCTTGCGAAGCTCTGTGTACTGCGAGCGCTGCTACTCGCAGCTGAGAAGGACCGTGGAGCTAGCGGCGAATTCGGAGAGCTCTTCGCTGCACTGCGCCGCTCGCAAGCGCCTTCGTTCTTCGCCTTCTGCCGTCCGGCGAGAGCTGAACTCCAGCGGTCAGTTGCAGCTCTGCCCAACAGCGTGTTCTCAGTTCTGCGGGCAAGCACGCCCTCTTGCCTTGGCCCCGAGAGCAAAGTCCCGAGCGAGCACTCGACTCAGTGCAATGCACCCGGAAGGACGCTCTCGCTCGCCTTTCAAGGAGCGATTCCTAACAGCAGAAGCAGCAGAGGCACAAACTGCACGACGAGAGGGGACAACGTAGAACACGTCTCTGTCCTGGCACATTTGCGTGTGCGATACTTCCCTCCGGCTCTTCGGGCCTTGCGAAGCTCTGTGTACTGCGAGCGCTGCTACTCGCAGCTGAGAAGGACCGTGGAGCTAGCGGCGAATTCGGAGAGCTCTTCGCTGCACTGCGCCGCTCGCAAGCGGCTTCGTTCTTCGCCTTCTGCCGTCCGGCGAGAGCTGAACTCCAGCGGTCAGTTGCAGCTCTGCCCAACAGCGTGTTCTCAGTTCTGCGGGCAAGCACGCCCTCTTGCCTTGGCCCCGAGAGCAAAGTCCCGAGCGAGCACTCGACTCAGTGCAATGCACCCGGAAGGACGCTCTCGCTCGCCTTTCAAGGAGCGATTCCTAACAGCAGAAGCAGCAGAGGCACAAACTGCACGACGAGAGGGGACAACGTAGAACACGTCTCTGTCCTGGCACATTTGCGTGTGCGATACTTCCCTCCGGCTCTTCGGGCCTTGCGAAGCTCTGTGTACTGCGAGCGCTGCTACTCGCAGCTGAGAAGGACCGTGGAGCTAGCGGCGAATTCGGAGAGCTCTTCGCTGCACTGCGCCGCTCGCAAGCGCTTCGTTCTTCGCCTTCTGCCGTCCGGCGAGAGCTGAACTCCAGCGGTCAGTTGCAGCTCTGCCCAACAGCGTGTTCTCAGTTCTGCGGGCAAGCACGCCCTCTTGCCTTGGCCCCGAGAGCAAAGTCCCGAGCGAGCACTCGACTCAGTGCAATGCACCCGGAAGGACGCTCTCGCTCGCCTTTCAAGGAGCGATTCCTAACAGCAGAAGCAGCAGAGGCACAAACTGCACGACGAGAGGGGACAACGTAGAACACGTCTCTGTCCTGGCACATTTGCGTGTGCGATACTTCCCTCCGGCTCTTCGGGCCTTGCGAAGCTCTGTGTACTGCGAGCGCTGCTACTCGCAGCTGAGAAGGACCGTGGAGCTAGCGGCGAATTCGGAGAGCTCTTCGCTGCACTGCGCCGCTCGCAAGCGGCTTCGTTCTTCGCCTTCTGCCGTCCGGCGAGAGCTGAACTCCAGCGGTCAGTTGCAGCTCTGCCCAACAGCGTGTTCTCAGTTCTGCGGGCAAGCACGCCCTCTTGCCTTGGCCCCGAGAGCAAAGTCCCGAGCGAGCACTCGACTCAGTGCAATGCACCCGGAAGGACGCTCTCGCTCGCCTTTCAAGGAGCGATTCCTAACAGCAGAAGCAGCAGAGGCACAAACTGCACGACGAGAGGGGACAACGTAGAACACGTCTCTGTCCTGGCACATTTGCGTGTGCGATACTTCCCTCCGGCTCTTCGGGCCTTGCGAAGCTCTGTGTACTGCGAGCGCTGCTACTCGCAGCTGAGAAGGACCGTGGAGCTAGCGGCGAATTCGGAGAGCTCTTCGCTGCACTGCGCCGCTCGCAAGCGCTTCGTTCTTCGCCTTCTGCCGTCCGGCGAGAGCTGAACTCCAGCGGTCAGTTGCAGCTCTGCCCAACAGCGTGTTCTCAGTTCTGCGGGCAAGCACGCCCTCTTGCCTTGGCCCCGAGAGCAAAGTCCCGAGCGAGCACTCGACTCAGTGCAATGCACCCGGAAGGACGCTCTCGCTCGCCTTTCAAGGAGCGATTCCTAACAGCAGAAGCAGCAGAGGCACAAACTGCACGACGAGAGGGGACAACGTAGAACACGTCTCTGTCCTGGCACATTTGCGTGTGCGATACTTCCCTCCGGCTCTTCGGGCCTTGCGAAGCTCTGTGTACTGCGAGCGCTGCTACTCGCAGCTGAGAAGGACCGTGGAGCTAGCGGCGAATTCGGAGAGCTCTTCGCTGCACTGCGCCGCTCGCAAGCGGCTTCGTTCTTCGCCTTCTGCCGTCCGGCGAGAGCTGAACTCCAGCGGTCAGTTGCAGCTCTGCCCAACAGCGTGTTCTCAGTTCTGCGGGCAAGCACGCCCTCTTGCCTTGGCCCCGAGAGCAAAGTCCCGAGCGAGCACTCGACTCAGTGCAATGCACCCGGAAGGACGCTCTCGCTCGCCTTTCAAGGAGCGATTCCTAACAGCAGAAGCAGCAGAGGCACAAACTGCACGACGAGAGGGGACAACGTAGAACACGTCTCTGTCCTGGCACATTTGCGTGTGCGATACTTCCCTCCGGCTCTTCGGGCCTTGCGAAGCTCTGTGTACTGCGAGCGCTGCTACTCGCAGCTGAGAAGGACCGTGGAGCTAGCGGCGAATTCGGAGAGCTCTTCGCTGCACTGCGCCGCTCGCAAGCGGCTTCGTTCTTCGCCTTCTGCCGTCCGGCGAGAGCTGAACTCCAGCGGTCAGTTGCAGCTCTGCCCAACAGCGTGTTCTCAGTTCTGCGGGCAAGCACGCCCTCTTGCCTTGGCCCCGAGAGCAAAGTCCCGAGCGAGCACTCGACTCAGTGCAATGCACCCGGAAGGACGCTCTCGCTCGCCTTTCAAGGAGCGATTCCTAACAGCAGAAGCAGCAGAGGCACAAACTGCACGACGAGAGGGGACAACGTAGAACACGTCTCTGTCCTGGCACATTTGCGTGTGCGATACTTCCCTCCGGCTCTTCGGGCCTTGCGAAGCTCTGTGTACTGCGAGCGCTGCTACTCGCAGCTGAGAAGGACCGTGGAGCTAGCGGCGAATTCGGAGAGCTCTTCGCTGCACTGCGCCGCTCGCAAGCGGCTTCGTTCTTCGCCTTCTGCCGTCCGGCGAGAGCTGAACTCCAGCGGTCAGTTGCACCTCTGCCCAACAGCGTGTTCTCAGTTCTGCGGGCAAGCACGCCCTCTTGCCTTGGCCCCGAGAGCAAAGTCCGAGCGAGCACTCGACTCAGTGCAATGCACCCGGAAGGACGCTCTCGCTCGCCTTTCAAGGAGCGATTCCTAACAGCAGAAGCAGCAGAGGCACAAACTGCACGACGAGAGGGGACAACGTAGAACACGTCTCTGTCCTGGCACATTTGCGTGTGCGATACTTCCCTCCGGCTCTTCGGGCCTTGCGAAGCTCTGTGTACTGCGAGCGCTGCTACTCGCAGCTGAGAAGGACCGTGGAGCTAGCGGCGAATTCGGAGAGCTCTTCGCTGCACTGCGCCGCTCGCAAGCGGCTTCGTTCTTCGCCTTCTGCCGTCCGGCGAGAGCTGAACTCCAGCGGTCAGTTGCAGCTCTGCCCAACAGCGTGTTCTCAGTTCTGCGGGCAAGCACGCCCTCTTGCCTTGGCCCCGAGAGCAAAGTCCCGAGCGAGCACTCGACTCAGTGCAATGCACCCGGAAGGACA